>NC_048588.1:27458481-27505981 GCF_013265735.2 Oncorhynchus mykiss
ACGATGAGGGAGGGATGCTTCATCATAATGTTTAATGAGAACTGATAATGGATTGTCAGAAGGGGGAGGGGGTGAAGGTAGGGGTGATACTAATATTAACCATGTACACACACACACACATACACTATACATGAGGACCCACACCAGTTCTCCTCTTTACTTTCTATCCCTCTCTCTGTCCCTCTCCCTGTCCCTCTCTATACCCCTCTCTCTGTCCGTCTCTCTACCCCTCTCTCTGGCCCTCTCTCTGTCCCTCTCTCTTTCCCTCTCTCTACCCCTCTCTCTATCCCTCTCTCTACCCCTCTCTCTATCCCTCTCTCTACCCCTCTCTCTATCCCTCTCTCTATCCCTCTCTCTACCCCTCTCTCTATCCCTCTCTCTACCCCTCTCTCTACCCCTCTCTCTGTCCCTCTCTCTACCCCTCTCTCTGTCCCTCTCTCTACCCCTCTCTCTACCCCTCTCTCTGTCCCTCTCTCTACCCTCTCTCTACCCCTCTCTCTGTCCCTCTCTCTGTCCCTCTCTCTACCCCTCTATCTATCCCCCTCTCTACCCCTCTCTCTACCCCTCTATCTATCCCCCTCTCTACCCCTCTCTCTATCCCCCTATCTATCCCTCTCTCTACCCCTCTCTCTGTCCCTCTCTCTGTCCCTCTCTCTGTCCCTCTCTCTACCCCTCTCTCTACCCCTCTCTCTATCCCTCTCTCTGTCCCTCTCTCTGTCCCTCTCTCTACCCCTCTCTCTACCCCTCTCTCTGTCCCTCTCTCTACCCCTCTCTCTACCCCTCTCTCTATCCCTCTCTCTACCCCTCTCTCCACCCCTCTCTCTATCCCTCTCTCTGTCCCTCTCTCTGTCCCTCTCTCTACCCCTCTATCTATCCCCCTCTCTACCCCTCTCTCTGTCCCTCTCTCTATCCCTCTCTCTACCCATCTCTCTGTCCCTCTCTCTGTCCCTCTCTCTACCCCTCTCTCTGTCCCTCTCTCTGTCCCTCTCTCTACCCCTCTATCTATCCCCCTCTCTACCCCTCTCTATATCCCTCAATCCAAAAGGCTCATTTCCACCCAAAACATCCATATAGACTATAAGGAGCCTTTAGGTCCCTTTCAGTTGGAATGACCCCCCCTTTCCCATTCTCTGTCTTTCCCTCTCCCCTCTCCATTCTAATCATTGGCTTTTTGCTTCCTGGATGAACAGATGGTGTTTGTCTTCTCCTTCTGCCTCTCTCTCTCTCTCTCTCTGTCTCTCTGTCTCTCTCTCTCTCTCTCTCTCTCTCTCTCTTTCTCATCCTCTTCTTTACTAGTTGTAAATTGACCACACAAACACAAGTGCATGCATATACTTACTGACACACTCACATACACACACTCCTCCAGTCGTTCTCTTTTTCTCTCTGTTTCTCTCTCTCTCTCTCTCTCTCTCTGTTTCTCTCTCTCTCTCTCTCTCTCTCTGTTTCTCTCTCTCTCTTTCTTTCTCTCTCTCTCTCTCTCTCTCTCTCTCTTTCTCTTTCTTTCTCTCTCTCTCTCTTTCTCTTTCTCTTTCTCTCTCTCTCTCTCTCTCTTTTTCCTTTTTCTCTCTCTCTCTCTCTTTTTCTCTCTCTTTTTCTCTCTCTTTTTCTCTCTCTCTCTCTCTCTCTCTCTTTCTCTCTCTCTGTTTCTCTCTCTCTCTCTCTCTGTTTCTCTATGTAATCATTTATTGCCACGTCGCTCCTCCAAAAATAACACTGATAATTAATTTCCATTGTGAAATGATTCGTCAGTAGATGGACTGGCATTCATATTTCACCCCGTGTCCATCCCTTTGCTCTCCCATGTGACCTTCATTACTCAGAATGAGGGGGGGGGGGGGGGGGGGGGGGGGGGAGTTACGGTTAACATTATAAAACACAGACCCTAGATCAAGGTCACTTCTTAATTACAGGATTGAAAACAAACTCTGTCAAATAAGAAAGTCCCTAAGGAAGTCCCATGGGCAGATTTGGGTCCAGCAGGGTTAGGCTCACTGGCATGGTAACTTACTACACATCCAACAGTCATTTGATTTGATATCTTGACTAAACCATTTTGAAGTTGGTCTTACTAACTTCCCGATTGAAAAGAAAAGAAGACTTCAGGAGTTGTTAGCTAGTTCACTCAATTCCAATCGGTTAGCAGTGACTGCAAACTAGAATAAGGATTTAATCACTTAGCTACATCCACCACAGACAAACACTATTCTTGATTGCCCCAAAACAAAACATTTAAATGATTTAGTGTTAATGATTTTGCAACACCAAAGTCAACCCAGTCACTTCAAACCTAGTTGTGAACCACAGCTGCTTTGTCTGACAGTATACCCATGACTTTGGCAAAGTGAGAGTACTCCAGGCCACCTCTCTAACCCTGTACCTTTCTCTCCCTCCTATCGGTGCCAGGGCCCCCGACGGCCCCGCTCCACCTCATCTCCAATGTCAATGAGACGTCGGTCAACTTGGAGTGGAGCACCCCCCTCTCCTCTGGCGGACGCCAGGACCTCAGCTACAACGTGGTGTGTAAACGCTGTGGGCCCGAGGGGACACGGTGTCAGCCCTGTGGGAACGGGGTCCACTTCAGCCCCCAGCAGCTGAGCCTCAGGGCCACCAAGGTGTCTATCAACGACCTGCAGGCCCATACAAACTACACCTTTGAAATCTGGGCTGTCAACGGGGTCTCCCAGCAGAGCCCTGGACCTGAGCAGGCCGTGTCGGTGACAGTCACTACCAACCAGGCCGGTGAGTTGGGGTTGGGGTTGGTTGGGGGGAGATGTGTGTGGCTGGAGACTGTTGTTGTTGGTTGTGTTATCGTGGTAAAGGCTGAGATGCGCTTTGAATGTTTGAATATCTGTGCCCTTTTATTTTCTTTTAAAGGGAATGGGGAATCAGACAACATTTCCATTCTAATTAATTGTATTGATTTGGTTAGACTTAATGAAGTTGTTGCGGTCTGTTGGGCAGGGCTGTGTGTGAGTGTCTGTGTCCTTGCCTGTGTGTGTGTACTGTTCCATTGGAGTGGGATCATTAATACCATGCCTGGTCCTCTACAACCACAGTAGAGCTCTCTGTCTCTGCCTGGTGGTGCGCTGAAAGGCCCCTATTGTTTTGTCGTTCGGCCATTTTTGTTGTGCAAATGTGTTTTATGGCTGTGACCTTCCCTTTCCCCTGTGATAGATGATTCTTACCTCTGGTTTTACTGCTGTGTTTTGGGTGGCTGGTTAAGTGCCTTTTTGTGTTGTTGATTTTATCACTGATTTCCATCCCTGGGAAAAGAGAATATCTCTTTCTGGTTAGGACAGTGACTAGGGGATTCAGACTGGCTATTTATGATGGCTTGATTAATCTGGTCTGGGGAGAAAGGGGAGATGAATGGATCTAGAGCTGCTGTGAAACCAGTTGTCCTGCGAGCCAAACCTATGTCAGAGTTGTGTTAGTTAAGATTCTCTTTCTCTCTCTCTCTCTCTCTCTCTCTCTCTCTCTCTCTCTCTCTCTCTCTCTTTCTCTCTCTTTCTCTCTCTCTCTTTCTCTTACTCACTCTCTCACTCTCTCTTTCTCTCTCATGCACACACACACACATACAGTACATACACACACATGTACACACACAGATTCATATCCATGTGTGTAGCTCTGGGGTGATCATCTTACTGGAAATAGTGAGATATAATAATTATGTTGCCTTTGGCTCGTCAATAAAGCATGTCTCACAACTGTTCTCCATTCTCTAATACTTAAATTAAGTTGGTCCTCCATAGCTGAAGACATTGTGAGTGTGTGTGCATGCGTAGTCATGCTTGTGCATGCGTAGTCATGCTTGTGCATGCGTAGTCATGCTTGTGCATGCGTAGTCATGCTTGTGCATGCGTGGTCATGCTTGTGCATGCGTGGTCATGCTTGTGCATGCGTAGTCATGCTTGTGCATGCGTAGTCATGCGTGTGCATGCGTGGTCATGCTTGTGCATGCGTAGTCATGCTTGTGCATGCGTAGTCATGCTTGTGCATGCGTGGTCATGCTTGTGCATGCGTAGTCATGCTTGTGCATGCGTGGTCATGCTTGTGCATGCGTAGTCATGCTTGTGCATGCGTGGTCATGCTTGTCCATGCATAGTCATGCTTGTCCATGCGCGTGAGGGAAAAATGTCCGCGTGTGCAGATTATTTTGTGTGTTGTGTAGAATGTGTGCATGTGTCTGAGTGTGTGTGTCTGAGTGTGTGTGTCTGAGTGTGTGTGTGTTTTAGTTAGAGAATGCCTGTGCATGTGTGTGTGTTTTAGTTAGAGAATGCCTGATTTCTCCCCTAATACTCAGTAGCAGTTTTCAGAAATCTAGTTTCATCCCCTGTAATCCAGACAGTCGTCTGTGACTGACCCTCTCTCTATATCACCCCATCCAGACAGTCATCTGTGACTGACCCTCTCTCTGTATCACCCCCATCCAGAGAGTCATCTGTGACTGACCCTCTCTCTATATCACCCCATCCAGACAGTCATCTGTGACTGACCCTCTCTCTATATCACCCCATCCAGACAGTCATCTGTGACTGACCCTCTCTCTATATCACCCCATCCAGACAGTCATCTGTGACTGACCCTCTCTCTATATCACCCCATCCAGACAGTCATCTGTGACTGACCCTCTCTCTATATCACCCCATCCAGACAGTCATCTGTGACTGACCCTCTCTCTATATCACCCCCATCCAGACAGTCATCTGTGGCTGTCCTTCTATATCACCCCCATCCAGACTGTCATCTGTGGCTGTCCCTCTCTCTATAGCACCCCCATCCAGACAGGCATCTGTGGCTGACCCTATCTCTATATCACCCCCATCCAGACAGTCATCTGTGGCTGTACCTCTCTCTATATCACACACCTCTATATCATCTCTATATTATGATATTATGATAGATGTGTTATGAAAGATGTGTTATGATAGATGTGTTATGATATTATGATAAATGTGTTAAGATATTATGATAAATGTGTTATGATATTATGATAGATGTGTTGTGATAGATGTATTATGATACTATGATAGATGTATTATGATACTATGATAGATGTATTATGATATTATGATAGATGTGTTATGATAGATGTATTATGATAGATGTGTTATGACATATGTGTTATGATAGATGTGTTATGATAGATGTGTTAGGATAGATGTGTTAGGATAGATGTGTTAGGATAGATGTATTATGATAGATATGTTATGATAGATGTATTGTGATAGATGTGTTATGATAGATGTGTTATGATATTATGATAGATGTGTTATGATAGATGTATTATGATAGATGTGTTATGATAGATGTGTTATGATAGATGTGTTATGATAGATGTGTTATGATAGATGTGTTATGATATTATGATAGATGTGTTATGATAGATGTATTATGATAGATGTGTTATGATAGATGTATTATGATAGATGTATTATAATAGATGTATTATGATAGATGTGTTATGATAGATGTATTATGATAGATGTATTATGATAGATGTGTTAGGATAGATGTGTTAGGATAGATGTATTATGATAGATATGTTATGATAGATCTATTATGATAGATGTGTTATGATAGATGTATTATGATAGATGTGTTATGACATATGTGTTATGATAGATGTGTTATGATAGATGTGTTAGGATAGATGTGTTAGGATATATGTGTTAGGATAGATGTATTATGATAGATATGTTATGATAGATGTATTGTGATAGATGTGTTATGATAGATGTGTTATGATATTATGATAGATGTGTTATGATAGATGTATTATGATAGATGTGTTATGATAGATGTGTTATGATATGATGATAGATGTGTTATGATAGATGTGTTATGATTGATGTATTATGATAGATGTGTTATGATAGATGTGTTAGGATAGATGTGTTAGGATAGATGTATTATGATAGATGTATTATGATATGATGATAGATGTGTTATGATAGATGTGTTATGATAGATATGTTATGATAGATGTATTATGATAGATGTATTATGATAGATGTGTTATGATAGATATGTTATGATAGATCTATTATGATAGATGTGTTATGATTGATGTATTATGATAGATATGTTATGATAGATGTATTATGATAGATGTATTATGATAGATGTATTATGATAGATGTGTTATGATATGATGATAGATGTGTTATGATAGATGTGTTATGATAGATGTATTATGATAGATGTGTTATGATAGATGTGTTATGATATGATGTGTTATGATAGATGTATTATGATAGATGTGTTATGATAGATGTGTTATGATAGATGTGTTATGATATTATGATAGATGTGTTATGATAGATGTATTATGATAGATGTGTTATGATAGATGTGTTATGATAGATGTGTTATGATAGATGTGTTATGATATTATGATAGATGTGTTATGATAGATGTATTATGATAGATGTGTTATGATAGATGTATTATGATAGATGTATTATAATAGATGTATTATGATAGATGTGTTATGATATTATGATAGATGTATTATGATAGATGTATTATGATAGATGTGTTATGATAGATGTATTATGATAGATGTGTTATGATAGATGTATTATGATAGATGTGTTATGATAGATGTATTATGATAGATGTATTATGATAGAAATGTTATGATAGATGTATTATGATAGATGTATTATGATAGATGTATTATGATAGAAATGTTATGATAGATGTGTTATGATAGATGTGTTATGATAGATGTATTATGATAGATGTATTATGATAGATGTGTTAGGATAGAAATGTTATGATAGATGTATTATGATAGATGTATTATGATAGAAATGTTATGATAGATGTATTATGATAGATGTGTTATGATAGATGTATTATGATAGATGTATTATGATAGATGTGTTAGGATAGATGTGTTAGGATAGATGTGTTAGGATAGATGTGTTATGATAGATATGTTATGATAGATCTATTATGATAGATGTGTTATGATAGATGTGTTATGATACTATGATAGATGTATTATGATAGATGTGTTATGATAGATGTGTTATGATAGATGTATTATGATACTATGATAGATGTATTATGATAGATGTGTTATGATAGATGTGTTATGATAGATGTATTATGATAGATGTATTATGATAGATGTGTTATGATAGATGTATTATGATAGATGTATTATGATAGATGTATTATGATAGATGTGTTATGATAGATGTGTTAGGATAGATGTGTTAGGATAGATGTATTATGATAGATGTATTATGATAGATATGTTATGATAGATCTATTATGATAGATGTATTATGATAGATATGTTATGATAGATGTATTATGATAGATGTATTATGATAGATGTATTATGATAGATGTATTATGATAGATGTATTATGATAGATGTATTATGATAGATGTATTATGATAGATGTATTATGATAGATGTGTTATGATATGATGATAGATGTGTTATGATAGTTGTGTTATGATAGATGTATTATGATAGATGTATTATGATAGATGTGTTATGATAGATGTATTATGATAGATGTATTATGATAGATGTATTATGATAGATGTGTTATGACAGATGTGTTAGGATAGATGTATTATGATAGATGTATTATGATAGATATGTTATGATAGATCTATTATGATAGATGTGTTATGATAGATGTATTATGATAGATGTGTTATGATAGATGTGTTATGATAGATGTATTATGATAGATGTATTATGATAGATGTATTATGATAGATGTGTTATGATATGATGATAGATGTGTTATGATAGATGTGTTATGATAGATGTATTATGATAGATGTGTTATGATAGATGTGTTATGATAGATGTGTTATGATATGATGTGTTATGATAGATGTATTATGGTATGATGTGTTATGATATATGTGTTAGGATAGATGTATTATGATAGATGTGTTATGATATGATGATAGATGTGTTATGATAGATGTATTATGATAGATGTGTTATGATAGATGTATTATGATAGATGTGTTAGGATAGATGTGTTAGGATAGATGTGTTATGATAGATGTGTTAGGATAGATGTATTATGATAGATGTGTTATGATATGATGATAGATGTGTTAGGATAGATGTGTTATGATAGATGTGTTAGGATAGATGTATTATGATATGATGTGTTATGATAGATATGTTATGATAGATCTATTATGATAGATGTATTATGATAGATGTGTTATGATATTATGATATATGTGTTAGGATAGATGTATTATGATAGATGTGTTATGATATGATGATAGATGTGTTAGGATAGATGTGTTAGGATAGATGTATTATGATAGATGTATTATGATAGATATGTTATGATAGATCTATTATGATAGATGTGTTATGATAGATGTGTTATGATAGATGTGTTATGATAGATGTGTTATGATAGATGTATTATGATAGATGTGTTATGATAGCTGTGTTATGATATTATGATAGATGTGTTATGATAGATGTATTATGATAGATGTATTATGATAGATGTGTTATGATAGATGTATTATGGTATGATGTGTTATGATATATGTGTTAGGATAGATGTATTATGATAGATGTGTTATGATATGATGATAGATGTGTTAGGATAGATGTGTTAGGATAGATGTATTATGATAGATGTATTATGATAGATATGTTATGATAGATCTATTATGATAGATGTATTATGATAGATGTGTTATGATAGATGTGTTATGATATTATGATAGATGTGTTATGATAGATGTATTATGATAGATGTATTATGATAGATGTGTTATGATAGATGTGTTATGATATTATGATAGATGTGTTATGATAGATGTATTATGATAGATGTGTTATGATAGATGTATTATGATAGATGTATTATAATAGATGTATTATGATAGATGTGTTATGATATTATGATAGATGTATTATGATAGATGTGTTAGGAAAGATGTATTATGATAGATGTGTTATGATATGATGATAGATGTGTTAGGATAGATGTGTTATGATAGATGTGTTAGGATAGATGTATTATGATATGATGTGTTATGATATATGTGTTAGGATAGATGTATTATGATAGATGTGTTATGATATAATGATAGATGTGTTAGGATAGATGTGTTAGGATAGATGTGTTATGATAGATGTGTTAGGATAGATGTGTTAGGATAGATGTGTTATGATAGATGTGTTAGGATAGATGTATTATGATAGATGTGTTATGATATGATGATAGATGTGTTAGGATAGATGTGTTATGATAGATGTGTTAGGATAGATGTATTATGATATGATGTGTTATGATATATGTGTTAGGATAGATGTATTATGATAGATGTGTTATGATATAATGATAGATGTGTTAGGATAGATGTATTATGATAGATGTGTTATGATAGATGTATTATGATAGATGTGTTATGATAGATGTATTATGATAGATGTGTTATGATAGATGTGTTATGATATGATGATAGATGTGTTATGATAGATGTGTTATGATAGATGTGTTATGATAGATGTGTTAGGATAGATGTGTTAGGATAGATGTATTATGATAGATGTATTATGATAGATATGTTATGATAGATCTATTATGATAGATGTGTTATGATAGATGTATTATGATAGATATGTTATGATAGATGTATTATGATAGATGTATTATGATATGATGATAGATGTGTTATGATAGATGTGTTATGATAGATGTGTTACTATAGATGTATTATGATATGATGATAGATGTGTTATGATAGATGTGTTATGATAGATGTATTATGATAGATGTGTTATGATAGATGTGTTATGATAGATGTATTATGATAGATGTGTTATGATAGATGTGTTATGATAGATGTATTATGATATGATGTGTTATGATATATGTGTTAGGATAGATGTATTATGATAGATGTGTTATGATATGATGATAGATGTGTTATGATAGATGTATTATGATAGATGTGTTATGATAGATGTATTATGATAGATGTGTTATGATAGCTGTGTTATGATATTATGATAGATGCGTTATGATAGATGTCTTATGATAGATGTGTTATGATAGATGTATTATGATATGATGTGTTATGATATATGTGTTAGGATAGATGTATTATGATAGATGTGTTATGATATGATGATAGATGTGTTATGATAGATGTCTTATGATAGATGTGTTATGATAGATGTATTATGATAGATGTGTTATGATAGATGTGTTATGATATTATGATAGATGTGTTATGATATTATGATAGATGTGTTATGATATTATGATAGATGTGTTATGATAGATGTGTTATGATATTATGATAGATGTGTTATGATAGATGTATTATGATATGATGTGTTATGATAGATGTGTTATGATATTCTCTGTGAAAAGTCACTTGGGCCATTGCCCTTGATCAAGGCTGAGGTTTCTGTAGGAAGATTGCAGAGGGAAGGAGAGATTCCTACTTTCACCATGAACAATCCCCCTGGTAAATCATTTACGCTGTAATCCCTTCACCCCTCAGGGTGAAGAAAGGGGTGTGTGTGGGGTTGAGGGGTGGCGGTCAGAGTTTTGGGAGGATGTCCAGCTTTGTGCCGACCACAGGCTGTAAATGAATGTTTTTAAAGTTTATGAGATCCAGAATCTTTGGTCTACATCTTGTGTGTGTGTGTGTGTGTGTGTGTGTGTGTGTGTGTGTGTGTGTGCGTGTGTGTGTGTGTGTGTGTGCGCGTGTGTGTGTGTGTTTGGCAGTGTGCGTGTATTTGTGTGTGTATGTCTCAATGTGATCCTTGGTGTGTATAATGTGTAGGTAGTGAGTTAGTGCATGCCATGCAAGTGTTTGTCATTGTGTGTGTGTGTGTGTTTCCATCCCTATAGTGAATCGGACATGCATGCGAAAACAGGGACGTGGGTGGAAACCTTTTTATTGGGGATCTCGTATGGGGAAATGTTTTCTCGACTCCCTGAAAAACGTCTCCCCACAGTTTTTTCCTCTGTGGCAGCAAATCAAGTGATTCCAATCTGGTAACCAGACTCCGATACAGCGACCACATGTTCTCTACAGCCTTTGTTTCTTTAATGGCAAATCATAATCCACCACATATTCTCACAACAACACGGTCTGACCACAGCTGGTCCAGTTACCTGAATACCTCAGAACGAACATGCTCACAAAGTCAAACTCATTCTCTTTCAATAAAAATCTAATCAAATCAAATTTGATTTGTCACATACACATGGTTAGCAGATGTTAATGCGAGTGTAGCGAAATACTTGTGCTTCTAGTTCCGACAATGCAGTAATAACCAACAAGTAATCTAGCTAACAATTCCAAAACTACTACCTTATAGACAGACACAAGTGTAAGGGGATAAAGAATATGTACATAAAGATATATGAATGAGTGATGGTACAGAGCAGCATAGGCAAGATACAGTAAGTAGATGGTATTGAGTGCAGTATATACATATGAGATGAGTATGTAAACAAAGTGGCATAGTTAAAGTGACTAGTGATACATGTATTACATAAAGATGCAGTAGATGATATAGAGTACAGTATATACATATACATATGAGATGAATAATGTAGGGTGTGTAAACATTATATTAGGTAGCATTGTTTAAAGTGGCTAGTGATATATCTTTCTCGCTCTCTGTTTGACAAACTAACTCACTCAAGAGTGTAACTTACTCACAGAGTCCAACTCTTTCTCACTGTGACATACAGACTCAGAAAGTAGCTCAAAAAGTAGCTAGCTCATCAAACTTACCCACAAAGACATTTCCATCCATCCAGGGAGCAAACATTCAACCAATCTCAGTTTGTCTGTGTTGCTCGTTCCCAACTAATGTGTCTCTGCTAGCTAATATATGCATGGGCTGCTGTGTGACATTGAGTTTCTCCACTGTCTGTGAGAGATAATGTTAGTATGTGTGTTTACATCTGTCTGTTGGCATAATGACTTTGTGTGTGTGTGTGTGTGTACCCGCCCACGTGCATGCATGCTTGGGTGTGTGTGAGTGTTGCGGCGGGCGAGCTGTAAAAGAGTTTTTGGAGCACATTATTGAGAAATGAGATCTGAATATTCATTGCTGTTCCACTTAGTATTCCAGGAGCGTTTTAGCCCACGCTTTCAGAGGCGGTAAGACATTACAGATCTGCCCCACATTCAGGTCTGTCTACAGAGGTGCCGGTCAGGCAGCTAGTTTACACTGTTATTCTCCAATCTAGCCCTGTTGTTACATCTCTAATCTCCTGCTTCGCCTGTCTTAGCTTGATCCTGACCGTGTGTTTGGCGTGTGATAGAGTCTCAACGTATGTGAGTGTAGGCTTACATGTGTCTTATGTGTGTGGGTTTTTGTGTGTGTGCTCGCGTGCATGAATGTGTGTGTGTGTTTTTATCTCCTCTTAAACTTGTCCCTGATTGATTGTACAGGGTGTGTCCATCCATTGTAACCCCCACCTCCTCTATATGGAGCCTCAGAAGGAACCACTCACAGAATCACTCATCTTTAACTTCACATTAGCCTTGGGAAAAAGCAACAAGAAGTCCAGAACCCGATTAAATCTCCATATCTGTCATCGTTGGAGAAAAGATGGATGTGTGGATTACCTAAGGGGAATGGGCCGGCTGACCCTTTGGGTTTCTTTCTGGTCGGGAGCGTCCCTGGCCACCCCCGGGGGGCCCTTCAAAGTGGGTCTGGCTGCCAGGCGCCCTCCAGTAAGATTGATCTGAGGGTTGCAAATGGGCACAGTTCTAATTGTTTAACAGAGACGCAACACTTTAGCCTGACCGACAGGATGACACAACCCAGGGAAATCTATTTACCGCCACTCACTCCGAGAGCTGTCTGTACACCCCCCCCCCCCTTCCACGTCCCAGACCCATCGCCCCCCTCCAATCCCCACCGCCCCCACCACTGAAACCAAACCCATCGGTGGTGCTTGGATTCCAGGCCTGGTTGAACTCAATCCCTCTCTAAAAGCCTGGTTGTGTTAGCGTTAGCGTGAACACTAGCCTCCCGGGACAGTAACTCCTGGACTGGTCAGGAGCAATAGAATGTATATAACATCACAGATAATTCAATCATAATCGAGGATGGGGGTTGCCTCATTAATCACAGCAGTGTAATTGTTTAAAAGGCAGCAGCAGGTAGAATGTGTAGGATAGCAAGGTTACAGTAGCCAGAGTCACGGGTCAGAGATTCACTTAGCCTCTACAGTAGACCTACTCTAGCTAACTTTACTGTAAATGGCAGAATGTAGGCTACCGAAACATCGGCAACAACGTTTTTCCTGCGTTTGTGCTTTTGCTTAGTGATGTAAAGATAATATAAGTTAGCCTATGGTGGAGATTCGGTCCGTGTGTGACTGGGTCTGTGTGTGACTGGGTCTGTGTGTGACTGGGTCTGTGTGTGACTGGGTCTGTGTGTGACTGGGTATGTGTGTGACTGGGTCTGTGTGTGACTGGGTCTGTGTGTGACTGGGGCTGTGTGTGACTGGGTCTGTGTGTGACTGGGTCTGTGTGTGACTGGGTCCGTGTGTGACTGGGTCTGTGTGTGACTGGGTCTGTGTGTGACTGGGTCTGTGTGTGACTGGGTCTGTGTGTGACTGGGGCTGTGTGTGACTGGGTCTGTGTGTGACTGGGTCTGTGTGTGACTGGGTCTGTGTGTGACTGGGTCCGTGTGTGACTGGGTCCGTGTGTGACTGGGGCTGTGTGTGACTGGGGCTGTGTGTGACTGGGTCTGTGTGTGACTGGGTCCGTGTGTGACTGGGTCTGTGTGTGACTGGGGCTGTGTGTGACTGGGTCTGTGTGTGACTGGGTCTGTGTGTGACTGGGGCTGTGTGTGACTGGGTCTGTGTGTGACTGGGTATGTGTGTGACTGGGTCTGTGTGTGACTGGGGCTGTGTGTGACTGGGTATGTGTGTGACTGGGTATGTGTGTGACTGGGTCCGTGTGTGACTGGGTCCGTGTGTGACTGGGTCCGTGTGTGACTGGGTCCGTGTGTGACTGGGTATGTGTGTGACTGGGTATGTGTGTGACTGGGTATGTGTGTGACTGGGTCCGTGTGTGACTGGGTCCGTGTGTGACTGGGTCCGTGTGTGACTGGGTCCGTGTGTGACTGGGTCTGTGTGTGACTGGGTCCGTGTGTGACTGGGTCCGTGTGTGACTGGGTACGTGTGTGACTGGGTCCGTGTGTGACTGGGTATGTGTGTGACTGGGTATGTGTGTGACTGGGTATGTGTGTGACTGGGTCCGTGTGTGACTGGGTCCGTGTGTGACTGGGTCCGTGTGTGACTGGGTCCGTGTGTGACTGGGTCTGTGTGTGACTGGGTCTGTGTGTGACTGGGTCCATGTGTGACTGGGTACGTGTGTGACTGGGTCTGTGTGTGACTGGGGCTGTGTGTGACTGGGTACGTGTGTGACTGGGGCTGTGTGTGACTGGGTACGTGTGTGACTGGGTACGTGTGTGACTGGGTCTGTGTGTGACTGGGTCTGTGTGTGACTGGGTCTGTGTGTGACTGGGTCCGTGTGTGACTGGGTCTGTGTGTGTAATGTGTGTAGTGTATATGGGGGAAGGGTTATTGGGTATGGAAGCCTTACCAGGGATTTAATTGGAGGCCATTGAGGAGGTGAGAGGCAGGAAGGGTCTGGAAGGATGTGTGTTTCTCCCTGCAGGCTTCTACAATGCCAACATGTTACTTGCATAAACATTCTTCTCTGTGACCTGGAATTTTTATTTAGGAGCACCAGTGCGCCTAGAAAAAGGAAGGATTCTAGCTTTAATATCTCACATTTCTTCCTTGTGCTCCTAAATGTCTTTGTGTGCACCTACATTTTTCAACTTGTGTGTGTGTACTCTCCCTACCTGCTACCTGACTGTGTGTGTGTGTGTGTGTACTCTCCCTACCTGACTGTGTGTGTGTACTCTCCCTACCTGTCTCTCTCTCTGTGTGTGTGTGTACTCTCCCTACCTGTCTCTCTCTGTGTGTGTGTGTGTGTGTGTGTACTCTCCCTACCTGACTGTGTGTGTGTGTGTGTGTACTCTCCCTACCTGACTGTGTGTGTGTGTACTCTCCCTACCTGTCTCTGTGTGTGTGTGTGTGTGTGTGTGTGTGTGTGTGTGTGTGTGTGTGTGTGTGTGTGTGTGTGTGTGTGTGTGTGTGTACTCTTCCTAGCTGTCTGTTTATCTGTGTGATCCTCTGTCTATAACTGTATTTCTCTGTTCTTGAGTGTGTGCTGGTGTTTTTGTAGCCTCTGCATTTGTCAGTCCTTTTCTATCAGTAAGTGGATGGTTTTTTCTTTTACAGACAATGATATCCATATGGATGATGTGTCTTTGTAGTGTCGTCTGTGCCTGACTCTGACCCAATGTGTGTTGTTAGTCTCTGAAAAAGAGGTTTGATTTTTGGAGCGAGTGGGGAGGGAGTGTGTGTGAGCTGTTATCTGTGTTTTAACCTTCACATGTTGAAGTGGTAACACAGACAAAGAGCAGCTGGTTGAAATACTGTCTCATCATGTGCTGCTGTAGAATGGCCTTTAGATAATGATCTCTGTCTACGTTTAATAAAAACTATTGATTGGCTCCGTTGAAGACGGGCGGCAGGTGGCCTAGTGGTTAGAGTGTTGGACCAGTAACCGAAAGGTTGCAAGATTGAATCCCTGAGCTGACAAGGTAAACATCTGTTGTTCTGCCCCTGAACAGGCAGTTAACCCACTGTTCCTAGACCAGTTAACCCACTGTTCCTAGACCAGTTAACCCACTGTTCCTAGACCAGTTAACCCACTGTTCCTAGACCAGTTAACCCACTGTTCCAAGGCCGTCATTGAAAATAAGAATTTGTTCTTAACTGACTTGCCGAGTTGAATAAAGATAAATAAAACAGGGCAACAGCAGGGGAGATGTCACAGCAATGTAGTGGTTTCACAGGGTGACTGAAGAATTGGTGGAACAGGAAGTGAGATAGCTTGGAGCATCAGCTATGTGGAGAAGGCATTGGGATGGGTTGTTTTGATGTTTTCATTGGACCATTGGACTCCTTAGCTGTAACGCTGTAGCCGTAGTCATTTATCCGTACAGTGCCTAAGCTCTTGGACTGGGAGCCAAGCTGACAGACAGACAGAGTTGATTGCCTCATGGCATGGTCTGGTGCTTGACTTTCTCAGAAAGAGCAATAGGAAAGAAGCAGATATAGTGTCTCAGATGGTCAAAACAACAAGACAGGAAAGGTCAATGCTAAAATCTCTCTTTTTTTCTATTCTTTTTCTCCCTAGCCCCGTCTCCCGTCAACTCGATCCAGGCCAAGGACATCACCAGACACACCATCTCCCTGGCCTGGCAGCAGCCTGAGAAAGCCAACGGGGTCATCCTGGAGTACGAAGTCAAATACTACGAGAAGGTGAGGTGGGAAAGGCAGTTCTCTGGGAAATGCAGCTTTTTCCCCCATGCTTCAAAATAACATTGAACCTGACAGGTTGAGAATTGTCAATTTTTATTAAGAGTGAAAAGGTGAAGCTGAAGTAAGAACCTGTGACATGCCAGGAAAACCACCCTAACTATTTTCTCTGTCCTTCAGGACCAGAATGAGAGGAGTTATCGCATCATCAAGACGTCATCTAGGAACACTGACATCAAAGGCCTGACCCCTCTGACTTCCTACGTGTTCCACGTGCGCGCTCGCACCGCCGCCGGCTATGGGGAGTTCAGCGCTCCCTTCCAGTTCATGACCAACTCTGGTGAGTGGAGCACTGACTAGACAGCATCGAACAAATCACTGTGATGATGTCACAGTGACACAGAGGAAGTGACACTCGCTACCCACTTACATCTTTCTCACAGCTTCTAAGATGTCGAAACATGAATGAGATAGACATAGTGTGGGCAGGATGACTCTGTTCTGTTTTATAATAAAACATTGGGATCCCTCTAAGAAGAGGTGTCTGTGTGGTGACATAGAGATAGACATAGTGTGGGCAGGATGACTCTGTTCTGTTTTATAATGAAACATTGGGATCCCTCTAAGAAGAGGTGTCTGTGTGGTGACATAGAGATAGACATAGTGTGGGCAGGATGACTCTGTTCTGTTTTATAATGAAACATTGGGATCCCTCTAAGAAGAGGTGTCTGTGTGGTGACATAGAGATAGACATAGTGTAGGCAGGATGACTCTGTTCTTTCCTGTAGTGAAACATTGGGATCCCTCTAAGAAGAGGTGTCTGTGTGGTGACATAGAGATAGACATAGTGTAGGCAGGATGACTCTGTTCTGTTTTATAATGAAACATTGGGATCCCTCTAAGAAGAGGTGTCTGTGTGGTGACATAGAGATAGACATAGTGTAGGCAGGATGACTCTGTTCTGTCTTATAGTGAAACATTGGGATCCCCATAAGAAGTCTGTGTGGTGACATAGAGATTAACATAGAGGCCCATGGCAATGACACGCTGAAGCACACCACTCTTTGCTCAGTGGAATGGTACTGCATTGTGTCTCAATGGAGGATACGGAACAGGTACAAATACTCTGGGCCACACACAGAGGGAGAGAGGAAGGGGAACATGTACTGTAGGGTTTACGTCTCTGGACCTGATCAGACTGAATGATATTGACTTTACTCTGTCTCTGTCCACCCACTCTTTCTCTACCTCTCCTTTTCTCTCTCTTTCTCACTGCATTTGTATTCCTCTCAATTTTCACTCCCTTGTCTTCTCCTCTTCTTTCACCTCCCTCCCTCCCTCCCTCCCTCCCTCCCTCCCTCCCTCCCTCCCTCCCTCCCTCCCTCCCATATTCAGTTCCAGCTCCTATTATCGGAGATGGGACTAACTCCACAGTGTTGCTGGTATCTGTGGTGGGCAGTGTTGTTCTCCTCCTCATCCTCATCAGTGCCTTCGTCATCAGCAGGAGGTGAGACTCTCATCCCCCCACCTCTCTCTCTCCCTTTCTCACTCTCTCCCTCTCTGTTTCTTTCTTTCCATCTTGCCG
This sequence comes from Oncorhynchus mykiss, assembly GCF_013265735.2. Lineage (NCBI taxonomy): Eukaryota > Metazoa > Chordata > Actinopteri > Salmoniformes > Salmonidae > Oncorhynchus > Oncorhynchus mykiss. The sequence goes on from NC_048588.1 coordinate 27,476,482, forward strand.
TCATGGTGAGAATGTCTTGCTTGGCAGCTGCATAGTCAGGCTGGAAAAAGTGTCTGTCACACGTTTGCGATAAGTGCACGCACACACACACACACACACACGCACACAGCCCCATGATTGACGGTGTGACAGCTGAAGAGATGTAATCAGTGACCCTCGCTCCTCTTCTCCCACTCCATCGTCTCTTTCCTCTCTCCTACTCTCCGCCCTCCATCTCTATCCCTCTATATCTCGCTGTGGCTATAATACAGGGCGGTAGTTAGTTACTGTGACCTGTGGAGAGAGAGCGAGGGAAAGAGGGAGAGAAGGAGAGGGAGTGGGGGAGAGGAAAAGAGGTAGAGGGGGAGATACTGACGGACAGACTGACGAATGGACAGAGACAGACAGAGAGACAGACAGAGAGACAGACAGAGAGACAGACAGACAGACAGACAGACAGACAGACAGACAGACAGACAGACAGACAGACAGACAGACAGACAGACAGACAGACAGACAGAGAGAGCAGGTGGATTTGTGGGGACCCAATCAGAGGGTGGTAACCAGCGAGCAGTAGAGCAGGACAAGCAGTGACACACAGATGGGATTACATGCAGATGGGGTCTCTCTCTTCACGCTTTAACCACGCTCTGTCTTTTACTGGCCTGTGTGTGTGTGTGCACTCCTGTGTGATTGCGCACTTCTATATGTATGAGAGTGTGTGGGCGATGGAGAGGGGGATGTTTGTGTGTGTGTGCGTGCATGTGTGTGTGATTGCGGCTCTTCCAGCCAAGCAGGTGGCCATCTTTGATTCATATTCATTGACGGTAACTGTCTGTCATTGTGTCTTGACCATCCTGTGGGGGAGGAGTGGGTGGGTAGTGCTCAGCGTGGCTCACAGAGCTGTTTAACAGTCATTAAAATGACAGAGGGGCACATTGTCATGTTTTAAAGTCATTAGTGCAACATTGTCCTGCACATCTGGTGGTCTTTAACAGCCAGTGAATAATAACACCATGGACTAGCTCTGTGCTGCTGAGCCTAGCTAACCACGTCGGCCATGTTGTTTTTCTCCCCAGAAGGAGTAAGTACAGTAAAGCCAAGCAGGATGCTGATGAAGAGAAACACCTACATCAAGGTAGACCACTCACCCTACTCATCCTACGCTAATATCAACGTTCACTGATGAGCCGCACCATTCATTATTTAATCGTTGCCACAAGAGCCTCTGAAAAAAGTGTTACATTGGTTAATAGAGTAATAAAAAAGTATGTTTGTAAAAAAGTGTGAATGAAATGTATATTCCGAAAGTAATGTCATATTTCTAACAGTGTTTTCCAGTGAGAACCTATTGAGAAGATAAATACATTCATATCATTTTTTTAAAGAGTTATTACACTAATCTAACAGAGACATTGGATGTTTTAATGTAGAAGTTGAGGAATTAAAGGATCAAGGAGAAGAGAGGATGGCAGTATAGCCCACATCATGGGGAAAATGAGGAACAGATGGAGCTCTGCTGGTCAGAATGCATTCAACGTCCCTTTTCCCTCCTCCTTTCTCTCAGGAGTGAGGATATACATAGACCCCTTCACCTACGAGGACCCCAACCAGGCTGTCCGAGAGTTTGCCAAGGAGATCGACGTTTCCTGTATCAAGATTGAGAAAGTCATTGGCATCGGTACGGACTAGACTTATTATTGGCTATACGTTTACTATGTCAACATGACCGTCTGTCAGACTGGTAATATTTGGCCAGACTCATTGGGTCAATAGAGAAAACAATGACTTGGGAGGGAAAATGTAATGTTCCTGTCTTCCAGTGCAAAAAGTGAGCTGGTGACCAATAATAGAAAAGAATCAATAGCCATTTCCTCTCTCTTGCTCTCTTTCTGCTCAACTGAGAAGGAGGGATTGGGGATCAGAGGGGGTCAATCAATGATTAAAGTACAGCCCCCTCTCCCTCCACTAAAAATAAGTGTGTGGTACCTGTTATTAGGTCTTTCTTCACCATGTTGAAAATGTGAAAATGTATGGGTATGTATTTTTTCTGTGAGTTTGATAAGGTGTGTGTGAGTTTTATAATAAGGTGTGTGTGTGTGTGTGTTTTATAATAAGGTATGTGTGTGTTTTATAATAAGGATTGTGTATGTGTGTCTTCCAGGTGAGTTTGGGGAGGTGTGCAGTGGTCGTTTGAAGATGCCAGGAAAGAGGGAGATCTGTGTCGCCATTAAGACCCTGAAGGCGGGATACACAGACAAGCAGAGGCGGGACTTCCTTTCTGAGGCCAGCATCATGGGCCAATTTGACCATCCGAACATAATTCACCTGGAGGGAGTGGTCACCAAGTGTAAGTAGGCTCCTGATTGGAGAGTATTTAGCTAAATTACAATAATTTCAAATGATTTAAAATGCACAATTTAAATGCATGTGAGTAAATGTAAATACATGAGTAAATCAAAGTATTGTGGAGCTTATAATATAGAGAACCAATCATATACTCTATATTTCACCTATGGAAAACATAACCTATGAGGTGATTAAATAATCCTGAATGGGACAAGCTCAGATAAAGACTTAAATCTGTGGTTGTGGGTGAGTTTGGAGATAGCAAGGGGGGGGGGGGGGGGTCATTCACATCCAATCCTGGTTACCCAGAGGGCCTTGGATAGGGGTGAGGAGTGGTGTGGGTCCGGACACAGAGCCCATCCTGGGAATCCCCAGGTGGTTGGAGTCCAGATGGAACAGGTCTAGTCCAGGTCGGCTACAGGGTTAATGTGTCCTGCGCTGTAGCTAGCCCATTAATCATAGTGTCAGCTGTAAATGTGTTTGGGGTTAGAGAGTGATATCCTATCTGCAGGACAGACCCTGTACTGCCACCACACCAGACGCTGTTGTTTAGAGTGTGTGTTGGGGGAGGGGGGTGTACGTTTGGGAAACTAGTTGTGTGTTCAACTCGTAGTGCATTGTGTGCATGTGTGTTTGAACGTGAGAGTTTGTATTGATGACATACTGGTTTAGCGTTTTATTTATTGCCTTTTACTATGAATGTGTGTCTGTTCACCTTTGATTAGGTACATGTGTGTGTGAGTGTTACCTCAGAGTCCCAGTTATCTTGGCTGTTGGCTGGTTAGATGGACATACTGCCTCATCTGTCCTCCTCTCTAGGAGATAAGACCAATCCCAGTCAGCCATTCAGTCTGCACAGCCTGACATGACACAACCATACTCACTACAGGCCTGATCACTTATCACACATCAGACCTCTCAACGGAGAGACAGAATTTCATTTAATTGAGAAGAGAGGGGGGGTGGGAGAAAGAGAGAGGCAGGGATAGGGAGGAAAGAAGGGAATCAGAGATAAATGAAGGATAGAACTAGGAGATGAGCAGAAGAGAGAATGAGATATAGAGGAGGATAACATATGTGAGAGGGTGTAAGATTAGGAGAGAGGAGAGCGCAGGAGAGGGGTATAGTGGGGGTTAGAACCATAGCTGTGGGAAGTAGGGTTGCTGAGGGTGTTGCAGCACCCCCTGATAAATCACCCCCAAAAAATAATGACTAAAAAATAATGACTAAAATCATTACTAGCTCTTTACAACTCCTGTATGAGCAGAGTGACGCAAAATACGCATCAGCAGACACAAAAAATTCACACCCCCAACCCAACCCAATCTTGTCGTGACCATGGGTAGAACGATTGAGAAAGCATAGGGGAGGCTGAAAGACAAACAGACACAGAGAAGATGAAGAGAATGGGTAATTGAGATACCAGACTGGAAACAGAAACAGACTTAAAAAGAGAGAAAGTTTAAGCGAGGAGGACTGCATCCAATATCCATCTCCTTCCCTCTCCCCTTCCTCCCGTCTTTGTCATGACAAAAAGCTTGACGCCGTTTCTCAGCAATTAGTCCTTCACACTTGAGTGTGTCGGTGGAATCTATTAAGAATCCATTATTTGAATTCCCTCCCTATTCCAATCTAGTTAAAAGGGACTTCTATCTCGCCTCAGTACGGCAGCACTGCCTGTCCAAGAGGCCAATTAAGTCTTATTAATTATTGATGAAGTCTAAATATGCACTAAATACATAAATAGGCTAACATCAGAGACTCAGAGCTGAGGCAGTATAGCCTGTCATCTTGGCCATTTATTGATTTTTTTCTCAGCGTCACTCTGATATCATTAAAAACTGTCCATCGTGAGTTGTTAACACTTTGTTCCTTCCCAGCTTTCCTTTAGGAAGTGACGCATTTAAATTCCCACATTTACATAATGTAAGCGCTGCTAAATTAGAAAGAACCCTTTTATTAAAAAAAGAAGGAAAGAAAGAACGCTCCAGTGAGTGTTAGTGGCTGGCCTCTTTGTGTTCTCCCACCAGCCTCAGCTCTCTATAATAACGTTCTCCTAACGTTACCTCATTGTTATCCAAACATTCTCTTATACGTTGTCCTCTACCATCCCTAGACATTTTCTTGGACAGGTGATAATCGGCTTATTGGCGGGGCCCCTGCCCAGAGTTCATTACCAAAGGCGGCAGGACGTATTCAGTAAACAAGACATTAGCATGCAAATAGGCTGGGAGGAAGAGGGCAGGGCTGAGAAGGGGCGAGCTGAGGGTCGTAGGTCAGACGCTTCTCGGACTTGTTTGGCGAGTTGTCAATCAGTGGCAGCCCGGGGGCAGCAGGGGACAACAAAACAGGGCAAAGATGGTTGACAAAGGGGCTCCCCTCTCAAGTTGAACTCCACATCCTCTTTGGGGTGCTGCTGAAGTCCTGTAAGTCATGGAGCGTCAATCACACGTCGCACAGAGCCGTGGCTGACAGCCTCTTGACAATCGGACCAGTCCAACGCAGAGTTGGAGAACTTCAGCTTTAGACCCCTCACACCCCTGAGTCAATTATTTGTAGAATCACCTTTGGCAGAGATTACAGTTGTGAGTCTTTCTGGGTAAGTCTCTAAGAGCTTTCCACACCTGGATTGTGCAGCATCTGCCCATTATTCTTTTCTAAATTCTTCAAACTCTGTCATATTGATTGTTGATCATTGCTGCACAACCATTTTCAGGTCTTACCATAGATTTTCAAGCAGATTTAAGTCAACACTGTAACTCAACCACTCAGGAACATTCACTGTTTTCTTGGTACGCAACTCCAGTGTAGATTTGGCCTGTGATTTAGGCTATTGTCCTGCTGAAAGGTGAATTCATCTCCTAGTGTCTGGTGGAAATCCGACCGATTCAGGTTTCCTCTAGGATTTTGCCTGTGCTTTGATCCATTCTGTTTCTTTTTTAATCCTTAAAACCTCTCCAGTCCTCAACAATTACATGTATAACCATAGCATGACCCAGCCACCACTATGCTTGAAAATATGGAGAGTGGTACTCGGTAATGTGTTGTATTGGATTTGCCCCAAACACTTTGTATTCAGGACAAAAATGTAAATGCTTTGCCACAGTTTTTTCAGTATTACTTTAGTGCCTTGTTGCAGTGTTACTATAGTGCCTTGTTGCAGTATTACTATAGTGCCTTGTTGCAGTATTACTATAGTGCCTTGTTGCAGTGTTACTTTAGTGCCTTGTTGCAGTATTACTATAGTGCCTTGTTGCAGTATTACTATATTGCCTTGTTGCAGTATTACTATAGGGCCTTGTTGCAGTATTACTATGGTGCCTTGTTGCAGTGTTACTATAGTGCCTTGTTGCAGTGTTACTTTAGTGCCTTGTTGCAGTATTACTTTAGTGCCTTGTTGCAGTATTACTATAGTGCCTTGTTGCAGTATTACTATATTGCCTTGTTGCAGTATTACTATAGGGCCTTGTTGCAGTATTACTATAGTGCCTTGTTGCAGTATTACTATAGGGCCTTGTTGCAGTATTACTATAGGGCCTTGTTGCAGTATTACTATGGTGCCTTGTTGCAGTGTTACTATAGTGCCTTGTTGCAGTGTTACTTTAGTGCCTTGTTGCAGTATTACTTTAGTGCATTGTTGCAGTATTACTATAGTGCCTTGTTGCAGTATTACTATAGGGCCTTGTTGCAGTATTACTATGGTGCCTTGTTGCAGTGTTACTATAGTGCCTTGTTGCAGTGTTACTTTAGTGCCTTGTTGCAGTATTACTATAGTGCCTTGTTGCAGTATTACTATATTGCCTTGTTGCAGTATTACTATAGGGCCTTGTTGCAGTATTACTATGGTGCCTTGTTGCAGTGTTACTATAGTGCCTTGTTGCAGTGTTACTTTAGTGCCTTGTTGCAGTATTACTTTAGTGCCTTGTTGCAGTATTACTATAGTGCCTTGTTGCAGTATTACTATAGGGCCTTGTTGCAGTATTACTATGGTGCCTTGTTGCAGTGTTACTATAGTGCCTTGTTGCAGTGTTACTTTAGTGCCTTGTTGCAGTATTACTTTAGTGCCTTGTTGCAGTATTACTATAGTGCCTTGTTGCAGTGTTACTATAGTGCCTTGTTGCAGTGTTACTTTAGTGCCTTGTTGCAGTATTACTATAGGGCATTGTTGCAGTATTACTATAGTGCCTTGTTGCAGTGTTACTATAGGGCCTTGTTGCAGTGTTACTTTAGTGCCTTATTGCAGTGTTACTTTAGTGCCTTGTTGCAGTATTACTTGAGTTCCTTGTTGCAGTATTACTATAGTGCCTTGTTGCAGTATTACTATAGTGCCTTGTTGCAGTGTTACTTTAGTGCCTTGTTGCAGTGTTACTTTAGTGCCTTGTTGCAGTGTTACTTTAGTGCCTTGTTGCAGTATTACTTTAGTGCCTTGTTGCAGTGTTACTTTAGTGCCTTGTTTCAGTATTACTTTAGTACCTTGTTTCAGTATTACTTTAGTGCCTTGTTGCAGTATTACTTTAGTGCCTTGTTTCAGTATTACTTTAGTGCCTTGTTGCAGTATTACTTTAGTGCCTTGTTGCAGTATTACTTTAGTGCCTTGTTGCAGTGTTACTTTAGTGCCTTGTTGCAGTATTACTTTAGTGCCTTGTTTCAGTGTTACTATAGTGCCTTGTTTCAGTATTACTTTAGTGCCTTGTTGCAGTGTTACTTTAGTGCCTTGTTGCAGTATTACTTTAGTGCCTTGTTGCAGTATTACTTTAGTGCCTTGTTTCAGTGTTACTATAGTGCCTTGTTTCAGTATTACTTTAGTGCCTTGTTGCAGTGTTACTTTAGTATCTTGTTGCAGTATTACTTTAGTGCCTTGTTGCAGTGTTACTTTAGTGACTTGTTGCAAACAGGACGCATGTTTTTATTCTGTACAGGCCCCCTTCATTTCAATCTGTCAATTAGGTTAGTATTGTCAAGTAACTACCATTAACAGCCATTAAACCCTATAACTGTTTTAAAGTCACCATTGATTGACCTTATGGTTTCTTCCTCTCTGGCATCTTAGTTAGGAATGACGCCTGTAACTTTGTAATGACTGGGTGTATTGATACACGATCCAAAGTGTAATTCATAACTTCACCATGCCTAAAGGGATATTCAATGTCTACTTTTTATAAAACATTTTACACATCTACCAATAGGTGCCCACCTTTGCGAGGTATTAACCTCCCTGGACTTTGTGGTTGAATCTGTGTTGGAAATTCACTGCTCGAATGATGGACCTTACAGATAATTGTATGTGTGGGGTACAAAGATGATGTAGTCATTCAAAAATCATGTTACACACAGAGTGAGTCCATGCAACTTATTATGTGACTTGTTAATCACATTTTTACCCCTGAACTTCTTTAGGCTTGCCATAATAAAGAAGTTGAATACTGATTGAATCAAGACATTTCAGGTTTTAATTTTAAATTAATTAGTTAACATAACAATAAAAAATAGGAATTCCACTTCGACATGATGGTGTATTGTGTGTAGCACAGTGACAAAAAAGTCTACATTGAATCCATTTTAAATTCAGGTTGTAACACAACAACATGTGGAAACAGTCTAGGGCTGTAACACAACAACATGTGAAAACAGTCTAGGGCTGTAACACAACAACGTGTGAAAACAGTCTAGGGCTGTAACACAACAACATGTGGAAACAGTCTAGGGCTGTAACACAACAACATGTGGAAACAGTCTAGGCTGTAACACAACAACGTGTGGAAACAGTCTAGGCTGTAACACAACAACATGTGGAAACAGTCTAGGCTGTAACACAACAACGTGTGGAAACAGTCTAGGGCTGTAACACAACAACATGTGTAAATAGTCTAGGGCTGTAACACAACAACATGTGGAAACAGTCTAGGGCTGTAACACAACAACATGTGGAAACAGTCTAGGCTGTAACACAACAACGTGTGGAAACAGTCTAGTGCTGTAACACAACAACATGTGGAAACAGTCTAGGCTGTAACACAACAACATGTGGAAACAGTCTAGGGCTGTAACACAACAACATGTGGAAACAGTCTAGGCTGTAACACAACAACGTGTGGAAACAGTCTAGTGCTGTAACACAACAACATGTGGAAACAGTCTAGGCTGTAACACAACAACATGTGGAAACAGTCTAGGGCTGTAACACAACAACATGTGGAAACAGTCTAGGCTGTAACACAACAACATGTGGAAACAGTCTAGGGCTGTAACACAACAACATGTGGAAACAGTCTAGGCTGTAACACAACAACGTGTGGAAACAGTCTAGGCTGTAACACAACAACATGTGGAAACAGTCTAGGGCTGTAACAAAACAACATGTGGAAACAGTCTAGGCTGTAACACAACAACATGTGGAAACAGTCTAGGGCTGTAACACAACAACATGTGGAAACAGTCTAGGGCTGTAACACAACAACATGTGAAAACAGTCTAGGGCTGTAACACAACAACATGTGAAAACAGTCTAGGGCTGTAACACAACAACATGTGGAAACAGTCTAGGGCTGTAACACAACAACATGTGGAAACAGTCTAGGCTGTAACACAACAACGTGTGGAAACAGTCTAGGCTGTAACACAGCAACATGTGGAAACAGTCTAGGCTGTAACACAACAACGTGTGGAAACAGTCTAGGGCTGTAACACAACAACATGTGGAAATAGTCTAGGGCTGTAACACAACAACATGTGGAAACAGTCTAGGGCTGTAACACAACAACATGTGGAAACAGTCTAGGCTGTAACACAACAACATGTGGAAACAGTCTAGTGCTGTAACACAACAACATGTGGAAACAGTCTAGGCTGTAACACAACAACATGTGGAAACAGTCTAGGGCTGTAACACAACAACATGTGGAAACAGTCTAGGGCTGTAACACAACAACGTGTGGAAACAGTCTAGTGCTGTAACACAACAACATGTGGAAACAGTCTAGGCTGTAACACAACAACATGTGGAAACAGTCTAGGGCTGTAACACAACAACATGTGGAAACAGTCTAGGCTGTAACACAACAACATGTGGAAACAGTCTAGGGCTGTAACACAACAACATGTGGAAACAGTCTAGGCTGTAACACAACAACGTGTGGAAACAGTCTAGGCTGTAACACAACAACATGTGGAAACAGTCTAGGGCTGTAACAAAACAACATGTGGAAACAGTCTAGGCTGTAACACAACAACATGTGGAAACAGTCTAGGGCTGTAACACAACAACATGTGGAAACAGTCTAGGCTGTAACACAACAACATGTGGAAACAGTCTAGGCTGTAACACAACAACATGTGGAAACAGTCTAGGCTGTAACACAACAACATGTGGAAACAGTCTAGGGCTGTAACAAAACAACATGTGGAAACAGTCTAGGCTGTAACACAACAACATGTGGAAACAGTCTAGGCTGTAAAAACTTTCTGGAGGCGCTGTAACATTATGTGCACATTTCTTGCGTGTTTGCTTGTTAGTGTACTTGGTGTGTGTGTGTGTGTGTGTGTGTGTGTGTGTGTGTGTGTGTGTGTGTGTGTGTGTGCGTGCGTGTGTGTGTGTGTGTGTGTGTCTGTGTGTGGTGGTGTTATGTTACAGTAGAGATCCCTCTCTCTGAGTAAGGAGGAGATGTGAGGACACACTGTTACACTGAACTAATTTAATCACTACGGTACTGAGACGAATTGTGTACCCCCTCCCAACACACCACACACTACACACCACACACACACCACACGCACACACACCCCTGAGAAGCACTGCTCTCCTGCTGCTTTGGGCAGTGATGTGCATCGTTTACCTCCATAATCATCTGCCTTTCATTTTCTTCCCTCCCTCCCTCCCTCCCTCCCTCCCTCCCTCCCTCCCTCCCTCCTTTTCTTCAGGTAAACCAGTGATGATTATCACAGAGTACATGGAGAATGGTTCGCTGGATGCATTTCTGAGGGTAAGTCATGCAATGCAGTCTGTGTACTCAACTCTGTGTGGTATGTGTCTGCTTTCAAATGTTCAGAACTCTAGGTATGACTATTACAGCCGTTAGCCTCTTAATGAATGTCAGCCAAGCAACGTCATACAGATTAGCATCATCCCATCCTGCCACTGCATACAAACATGACCTAACATGCATTGATTTGTTTGTTTGCTTCTTTAGAAGAATGACGGGCGTTTCACAGTGATCCAGCTGGTGGGCATCTTGCGTGGCATCGCGTCGGGCATGAAGTACCTTTCTGATATGAGCTATGTCCACAGAGACCTGGCCGCACGCAACATCCTGGTCAACAGCAACCTGGTGTGTAAGGTGTCTGACTTCGGCATGTCACGAGTCCTGGAGGACGACCCCGAGGCTGCATACACCACCAGGGTAAGAGAGTGTGTGTGTGTGTGCACAAGCTTGTGTGTGGCTGTAGTGTTAATACATTTCAGCGTTTTCATGCTTGTATGTACCTATGTATTTGGTACAGTGTGAGCGATACTAACAGTCTGTTACCTGTCAATCACAGGGAGGGAAGATCCCCATTCGCTGGACAGCCCCAGAAGCCATTGCCTACAGGAAGTTCACCTCGGCCAGCGACGTGTGGAGCTACGGCATAGTAATGTGGGAAGTGATGTCATATGGGGAGCGCCCATATTGGGACATGAGTAATCAGGATGTAAGTCTACAGTAAGAACATATTCAGGTTTAAAACGTCAAATAATAAGGATGTTATGTCATTATAGAAATATTATCTGTGTAATTACAGCTGTGCAGTTTTCATGATTACTTCCTATTATTCCATTATAATAATATCATCGTTATAGTGTAATTAGGATGGCTGAGTAATCTATCTCACAGTCTACCATCAACCCTAACCTCTAACCTCTGCCCTCTCTCCCCAAAGGTGATCAAGGCCATAGATGAGGGGTACAGGCTTCCCCCGCCCATGGACTGCCCCGTGGCACTGCACCAGCTGATGCTGGACTGCTGGCAGAGGGAGAGGGGCGACAGGCCCAAGTTTGGCCAGATCGTCAACATGCTGGACAAACTGATCCGGAACCCCAACAGCCTGAAGAGGACTGGAGGAGAGACCACACGGTGAGACAGAGATTTCTTAGTTTATTCACTATTTATTCACTATTATTGTAATGTGTGTAATCAGTACTGTACTTCCATACAACATTAACTGAATGGTACACCTTGTAAAATAAGGTATGTGTTCTAATAGAGTTGAGAATTACAATGGTATCTAGCAGTATGTTATAAAAAGCCCCCTTTAAGTAGGAGTCGTTACTCCTAGGTGGAACTGCGTATTTTTACAGACCCAGAGCTAGTCATGGAGGGAGGAAATGTTCTTCTTTAACCCAGGGATAGAGGGAGAGAGAGAGAGAGGGTGAAAGAGGGGGAGAATGGGAGAGAGAGTCCTAGAGGAATAATTAGTGGAACTGAATCCCATGAACAGATTTTACAGGAGGGGTTAGGACCAAGGGTGAGGTCTTGGGGACCCTAGTAACATCTCAATCCATGCCTCAGGGTGGTAGAGATGGAGAAAGATGCCCAAAGCACCACAGTATTTCACAACGAATTTCGCAACGAAGTAAGGGGCTTGTGTACTACCCCAGAGCCCCCCCCCCCCCAACAGTCCCCAGCCCCCCAGCCAGACCAAAGTGGCGATTGAACCCAGCAGCCCAAGCCTTTCAGCCAACACCTGTTAAATTATGGAGGAGGGGTGCAGTGGAGCGGGACCGTAGTGAGTGTGCTCAGTCCCTCACCTCGGTCGCACCGGCCCTGGGTAAATATTTGATGGCAGATATCGTTGTGAAGCTAAGGAAGGAGGGATGAAGGGATGGAAAAGGTGTTGGTGAGTGCTTGAAAGAAAGACCGAGTCATGATGAATATCTGCATCCTAGAGGAGAAGCAGTGGGAGGTTAAAGCCACAGTGTGTGTTGTTAATGTTTTCTCTTTAAATAACGATTAACTAACCGTGTCGGTGACACCCGGGAGGAACTGTGTTTCACTTGGCTTCTGTCTTGGAGGACAAATAGAGATGGGACACATGCTAGCGCTTAGTTTGTCTAACCTGCTGATTCCATCAGAAAAAAAAGGTGTGTGTGTGTGTGAGAGAGAGAGGGGGAAAGAGACAGAAAGAAAGAAGAGAAGCTGAAGAATTACAGTTCCTTTTTCAAAGTCTCAGGGTTGACTGTAGTTCACATGTGCCTGACCCCTGTGATAGGCTAACGTCAGATGATGAAAAACCTCACTAACCATAAGGCCAGACGGCACCGTGTCTCTCTCTCCTCCTCTGGTCCTGATTTAATTAGTTGTTCTAGTGTTGTAGTTATGTCTGAGTGACAGGTGATTTAAGAATCAAGAGCAGTGCCATTCTAATTCATCAGTTTCTCACTGCCAAGTTGTATGACAATAGTATCTCAAAATGTTGTCTTAGGAAGCTTGACACACATTTAGTGGGTTGAGGCTTATTCATTTTGGTTAATGGGTAAAGATTGTACTTATAAAAAAAATAACTATTTATTTATTTGCTGGGTCAAAAGAAAACTCACTAAAGATTTAGGTGGGTTAGACAACTGAAAGTTGTAGGTACCGTTGCTTTAATATAGTGCAAGTTGTCTAGATGTAGACTGACTCTCCACCCCTCTCCGTCCCTAGACCCAGCACCACCCTCCTGGAGCCGGTCAGCCCGGAGGTGGCCTCGGCCCTGGGCTCTGTGGAGGACTGGCTGCAGGCCATCGGCATGGAGAGATACAGCGACAACTTCACCGCAGCAGGATACACCACCCCAGAGGCTGTGGTTCATATGACACAGGAGTGAGTTATACTTGGTTTACTCAGCATTTATGCATCCAGGAGAGACCTGTCTGACTTTTTTACTGATTTATATTAGGCTGGGTTGACACCTAGAGAGGATGTTAAATCTGTCATATGAATCAGGAAGCTGTCATAGTGTGTCTTGGTTCCTAATGTTTTCTTTCCTACTCTTGTTAAAACAGGGACATGGGCCGAATTGGAATCTCCTCAGCTGCACACCAGAATAAGATCCTGACCAGCGTCCAGGGAATGCTCTCCCAAATGCAACAGATGCAAGGCAGAATGGTTCCGGTCTGATCAACGAGAAGGAAACAACTTCATTTCTAACGGATAATACAAATTAAATATCAAAAGACAAATGAACAATCAAATTGTTTACCTCTTCCATGCACTTTAAATTGGATTTAAAAGAAGAAGAAAAGTGGGAAATATGCACTTTTTATCAGATATTAGACCTTGCCCTATTGAGAACGGGATATTTTTCTGTCCGAGTGGCACTGAGAACGGGATGGATGGGAAGCTTTTCCGAGAGGCCAACTGGAGTGCCTTCAATGGTCTGGAAGGAATTCAGAGGGGATCGCTCCTCTAGGCAAGAGTAATATTTCTGGAAATTTCTTTCTGGAATACCCACAGAGCAGATTTTTGTATCGTAACTGTGTTCTGTCCTGTGTGTATGACTTGTTCTCTGTGACTCGCTGCCATATCCTCGATTGTCTTTTCTTTACGTTTGAATACCAACAGACAAAATGGAGAGTTCCAACCTCGAGATTAACACTGATGTTCTGAATCTGAGAGGTTGAGGGAGGGATGGAGGAGGGAGGGGAAGGGGGTTCTGTGTTTTTGCTCTGTTCTGGTCTTGTTTTGTCCAAGATTGGGCTGTTTTGTTGCCCTCTGGACATTTTCTCAGAATGTCTTTGATCTAAAGAGGTGCATTCCTACCCCTTGTCCTCCCAAACCACCATCTCATCCCTCCTCAAACATCTTTCATCACCCCTTTTGGATTACAGCCCGCACCCCTGGGTCTGATTATTGCTCTATGTAATTTGACGGACAGCTGTTTGGACCAGTTGGATTCTTACTGTGTATTTGTTTCCTGAATGTGGAACTGAGAGCAAAGGAGTATGGGATTTATTTGGACACGACTGTGCACTACTGCGGAGAGATGGATATGTAACAAAACAACAATGACAACGACATCAAAATGAACAAGAGAATACATGCTGGACATTATTCAATCATCAATCACAATGGTAAGGATCTATAAACTACCTATCCCTTAGTTATTTTAGTCATGTTATCGGTACTCATTGTGTATTTACTCCTTGTGTTGTTATTTTAACAATAATTTATATTTTTTATCTCTCTGCATTGTTGAAAGGGCCCATAAGTGAGCATTTCACTGTTAGTCTACACCTGTTGTTTCTGAAGATTGTGACAAATAACATTTCATTTGATTTGAATTGATTTGACATATCTTTGTTGGCATTAACACAACAAACAAAAAACCATTAACTATAAAACACTATAGTATGTGAAATGATTCAGGTCTGACCTGGATCTTTATGTATGGTGCATTTGGAAAGCATTCAGACCCCTTGACTTTTTCCACATTTTGTTACGTTGCAGTCTTTTTCTAAATGAGAAAAAATACAAAAATGTCCTCATCAATCTACATACAATACCCCATAATGACAAAGCAAATAAATAAAGAACAGATCACTTTTTCAGTATTCAGACCCTTTGCTATGAGACATGAAACTGAGCTCAGGTGCATCCTGTTTCCATTCATCATCCTTGAGATGTTCTACAACATGATTGGAGTCCACCTGTGTTAAATTCAATTGATTAGACATGATTTGGAAAGGCACACACCTGTCTATATAAGGTCCCACAGTTGACAGTGCATGTCAAAGCAATAACCAAGCCATGAGGTCGAAGGAATTGTCCGTAGAGCTCCGAGACAAGATTGTGTCTAGGCACAGATCTGGGGAAGGCTACCAAAACACTTCTGCAGCATTGGTTAGGGAGGTGACCAAGAGATCCTCTGTGGAGATGGGAGAACCTTCCAGAAGGACAACCATCTCTGTAGCACTCCACCAATCAGGCATCTATGATAGTGGCCAGACGGAAACCACTCGTCAGTAAAAGGCACATAAAAGCCCGCTTGGAGTTTGCCAAATGGCACTTAAAGGACTCTCAGACCGTGAGAAACAACATTTTCTGGTCTGATGACACCAGGATGGAACTATTTTGCCTGAATGCCAAGCGTCACGTCTGGAGGAAACCTGGCACCATCCTTACGGTGAAGCATGGTGGTGGCAGCATCATACTGTGGGGATGTTTTTCAGAGGCAGGAACTAGGAGACTAGTCAGGATGGAGGGAAAGTACAGAGAGATCCTTGATGGAAAGCGTGCTCCAGTGCGCTCAGGACCTCAGAACTGGGTGAAGGTTCACCTTCCAACAGGACAACAAGACTCAGCACACAGCCAAGACAACGCAGGAGTGGCTTCGGGACAAGTCTCTGAATGTCCTTGAGTGGCCCAGCCAGAACCCAAACGAACATCTCTGGAGAGACCTGAAAATAGCTGTATAGAAACGCTCCCCATCCAACTTGACAGAGTTTGAGAGGATCTGCAGAGAAGAATGGGAGAAACTGCCAAGCTTGTAGCGTCATACCCAATAAGACCCGAGGCTGTAATCGCTGCCAAAAGTACTTCAGCAAAGTACTGATTAAAAGGTCTGAATACTTATGTAAATGTGATATAAAAAAAACAATTTAATTAGCAAAAGTTTTTGCTTTGTTTTGGGGTTTTGTGTGTAAATGTGGAAAGAGTCAAATACTTTCAGAATGCACTGTATATACTGCAGTACTGTTGGCCATTACACTTTCTAACCCTCTGCAGTGTGTACATGCTGTAGTACTGTCTAACTCTCTCTCTCTCTCTGCAGTGTGTACATACTGTAGTACTGTGTAACTCGCTCTCTGCAGTGTGTACATACTGTAGTACTGTCTAACTCTCTCTCTGCAGTGTATACATACTGTAGTACTGTTTAACTCTCTCTCTCTCTCTCTGCAGTGTGTACATACTGTAGTACTGTCTAACTCTCTCTCTCTCTCTCTGCAGTGTATACATACTGTAGTACTGTCTAACTATCTCTCTCTCTGCAGTGTATACATACTGTAGTACTGTCTAACTCTCTCTCTCTCTCTGCAGTGTGTACATACTGTAGTACTGTCAAACTCTCTCTCTGCAGTGTATACATACTGTAGTACTGTCAAACTCTCTCTCTGCAGTGTGTACATACTGTGGTACTGTCTAACTCTCTCTCTCTGCAGTGTGTACATACTGTAGTACTGTCTAACTCTCTCTCTGCAGTGTATACATACTGTAGTACTGTCTAACTCTCTCTCTCTCTCTCTGCAGTGTGTACATACTGTAGTACTGTCTAACTCTCTCTCTGCAGTGTATACATACTGTAGTACTGTCTAACTATCTCTCTCTCTCTGCAGTGTATACATACTGTAGTACTGTCTAACTCTCTCTTTCTCTCTGCAGTGTATACATACTGTAGTACTGTCAAACTCTCTCTCTGCAGTGTGTACATACTGTAGTACTGTCTAACTCGCTCTCTCTCTCTGCAGTGTGTACATACTGTAGTACTGTCAAACTCTCTCTCTGCAGTGTATACATACTGTAGTACTGTCTAACTCTCTCTCTCTGCAGTGTATACATGCTGTAGTACTGTCAAACTCTCTCTCTCTGCAGTGTATACATACTGTAGTACTGTCTAACTCTCTCTCTGCTGTGTGTACATACTGTAGTACTGTCAAACTCTCTCTCTGCAGTGTATACATACTGTAGTACTGTCACACTCTCTCTCTGCAGTGTGTACATACTGTGGTACTGTCTAACTCTCTCTCTCTGCAGTGTGTACATACTGTAGTACTGTGTAACTCTCTCTCTGCAGTGTATACATACTGTAGTACTGTCTAACTCTCTCTCTCTGCATTGTATACATACTGTAGTACTGTCTAACTCTCTCTCTCTGCAGTGTATACATACTGTAGTACTGTGCAACTCTCTCTCTCTGCAGTGTATACATACTGTAGTACTGTGTAACTCTCTCTCTCTCTGCAGTGTATATATACTGTAGCACTGTCTAACTCTCTCTCTCTGCAGTGTATACATACTGTAGTACTATCTAACTCTCTCTCTCTCTGCAGTGTGTACATACTGTAGTACTGTGTAACTCTCTCTCTCTGCAGTGTGTACATACTGTAGTACTATCTAACTCTCTCTCTCTGCAGTGTGTACATACTGTAGTACTATCTAACTCTCTCTCTCTCTGCAGTGTGTACATACTGTAGTACTATCTAACTCTCTCTCTCTCTCTGCAGTATGTACATACTGTAGTACTGTGTAACTATCTCTCTCTCTGCAGTGTGTACATACTGTAGTACTATCTAACTCTCTCTCTCTCTGCAGTGTGTACATACTGTAGTACTATCTAACTCTCTCTCTCTCTGCAGTATGTACATACTGTAGTACTATCTAACTATCTCTCTCTCTGCAGTGTGTACATACTGTAGTACTATCTAACTCTCTCTCTCTGCAGTGTGTACATACTGTAGTACTATCTAACTCTCTCTCTCTCTGCAGTGTGTACATACTGTGTAACTCTCTCTCTCTGCAGTGTGTACATACTGTGTAACTCTCTGCAGTGTGTACATACTGTAGTACTGTGTAACTCTCTCTCTGCAGTGTGTACATACTGTAGTACTGTGTAACTCTCTCTCTCTGCAGTGTGTACATACTGCAGTACTGTCTAACTCTCTCTCTCTGCAGTGTGTACATACTGTGTAACTCTCTGCAGTGTGTACATACTGTGTAACTCTCTGCAGTGTGTACATACTGTAGTACTGTGTAACTATCTCTCTCTGCAGTGTGTACATACTGTGTAACTCTCTGCAGTGTGTACATACTGTAGTACTGTGTAACTCTCTCTCTCTGCAGTGTGTACATACTGTAGTACTGTGTAACTCTCTCTCTCTGCAGTGTGTACATACTGTGTAACTCTCTGCAGTGTGTACATACTGTAGTACTGTGTAACTCTCTCTCTCTGCAGTGTGTACATACTGTAGTACTGTGTAACTCTCTCCCTCTGCAGTGTGTACATACTGTGTAACTCTCTGCAGTGTGTACATACTGTAGTACTGTGTAACTCTCTCTCTCTGCAGTGTGTACATACTGTAGTACTGTGTAACTATCTCTCTCTGCAGTGTGTACATACTGTGTAACTCTCTGCAGTGTGTACATACTGTAGTACTGTGTAACTCTCTCTCTCTGCAGTGTGTACATACTGTAGTACTGTGTAACTCTCTCTCTCTGCAGTGTGTACATACTGTGTAACTCTCTGCAGTGTGTACATACTGTAGTACTGTGTAACTCTCTCTCTCTGCAGTGTGTACATACTGTAGTACTGTGTAACTCTCTTTCTCTGCAGTGTGTACATACTGTAGTACTGTGTAACTATCTCTCTCTGCAGTGTGTACATACTGTAGTACTGTGTAACTCTCTCTCTCTCTGCAGTGTGTACATACTGTAGTACTGTGTAACTATCTCTCTCTGCAGTGTGTACATACTGTAGTACTGTGTAACTCTCTCTCTCTCTGCAGTGTGTACATACTGTAGTACTGTGTAACTATCTCTCTCTGCAGTGTGTACATACTGTGTAACTCTCTGCAGTGGTGAGCTCATTGAGTGCTGAGCTGTTTGAGTGGTGTGTTAATAAACCAGCAGCCCGGCACCTGAGGCCGTAGAGTAGATCAATAAGCCCTGTTCTCAGATCAGTCACTGCTCTAAACCGCCTGGCGTGTGAATGAGGACGATTAATCACTGACTGAGTCAGCAGACAGCACACCACAGCCGCTCACACCTGGGTTCAAATAGTATTTGAAGTAATTTTGAATACTTTTCCTGGGCTTGATTGCACTTTCCTGGTGCAATGGAACCAATAGAAGAGTAGCAAAACTGCAAACCCTGCCCGTCTGTCACTCAAGGCAGGCTAAACCAAATGATTAAAATATTTGAACGATTTTAAATAGGCTGCAGACCTGGTTTTAAATACTATCATAGCGGCATGACTCAGGATCGGTTCCCATGATGAAGGAAATGTTTTCCATTGTTGGCTTTTGCCAACCAATAATGCAGTGATGTTATTGTATCGGTTGGTGAAGGCTGATGTTCTTGTTAAGCATTGAATGACTAGAACTTTCCATATGCTTTAACTGGTATGTGTTGTTGGGCATCACAAGGATATTTGAGTAGTTCTATGCCAGGCAGAAACTGGCATTCAAACTGAACACTTTCAAAACCAACCATGGCTGACGTGATCTCTCACCGCAATCTCTCTCTCTCTCTCTCTCCCTGTCTCTCTCCCTGTCTCTCTCCCTGTCTCTCTTTCTCTCTCTCTCTCTGTCCCCCCCACCCGCTTCTCTCTCGCTCTCCTCCAGCTGCCACCGCCTTTCATCAACAGGATTCCTCCCTCTCTCCATGACCAGAATTCCTCCTCTTCTCCTTGGAGTCTCCTCCAACTCCATCTCTCCATGACTGTCACGTTCGCTGTTCGGCGTCGCTCCATTTTTCAGAAAGGACAAACAGACTAGCGATCCATGACCACCATCAACAGCTTACGAATACAATATGAATGATTCAGCAACGCTTAAAAAACATTTAAATAATGTAATATAAACTAGACCCTGCTCCAGCAGACGATGTACTTGTTTTATGAATTTCTAAGTTTATTTTCCTTTGTGTTTTTGGTTTGCATGTAAAGTGAGCATGTGGTAGTGTGTTGAGTGTGTATGTGTGTGTGCTTGAGTGAGTGAATGAGTGTGTGAGTGTGTGAGTGAGTGAGTGAGTGAGTGTGTGTGTGAGTGAGTGAATGTGTGTTTGTGTCTGTATGAGTGTCTATGATGTCTTCAAAATAATATCAATAGTTTGTTTTTATGCTACAGTGGAGGGGTTTACGGATTTGTTTTTGGAATTTCATGACCTGCTTTGTGTCGACAAAAACAATGTAAAGTGTGCCACTACTCCTGCTCTGTCAATCCTCTTCAGCAGCAGCATTTAACGAGTTTTGATGTTTTCAACACACCCTTAACTGCAATGGCTTTAGTAGTGGGATCCAGTGGAATACATAGACAATAGCCTCCTGTACTGACAGAAACACAGAAGGACAGTCAGCGGCAATGGGCTCTCTCATTAGAAAGCAGATTGGACTCCCCGAGCTGAAGAAAAATCTTTCTGGATTTTGAGCAGGGGATGCATGTAGTCAACAAGGACTTGATGCTGAAAAGGGTGATAAGAAGGGAATATCATTGATCTCGTTTCATTTAGATGTTTCAAATATTCACCAAATGACAGTCAGGTTACATTCAAAGGACTTAAAAATATATACAAATTATACAATCGTTACTATCCGAATGTTTTTCTGATCATATGCGATGGTTGACATACTACAGATTCCTCCGTCCTCCATACCAGCCCAGCTCAATGATCTTCTCTTTGCTGAAGTAGGGTTTTAATCCGTCAACGACCTGTCATGTGGAAATATGCAAGAAGTGTGAGGAAAGGAAAACAGAATGTACTGTATAGTACTTTTACATTGAGTTAATGATGAAAGAACCTAAGAAAACACACATCAAGGTTTGTCATTGTATGCCTTCTGATACCATATGATCCAGCCACCTAACATTCTTTTAATCTTCTTTTTGTTGTTGTAACATTTTGATTAGATTTTTGGTCATTTGTTTTATTTTGTCAAGGATTTTAGGTACATGTAACTTATGTCATTATTTATGGTCTTTTATATCTAGTTTGTAAAATGAAGGGTTGCCATGTGGTGCATTCTTATTAAAGTAGAAACCATCAAACTGGCTTTGTTTCCTGCTTATTATAACAATAAAAACACACACACACACACACACACACACACACACTCCCCAGTGAGTTGGCAGTGAGATCCCTCTGCGGCACAAGAGTACAGATACATCTATCTGACTGTGAGCTGCAGGTTGTGTCTCGGGCCACAAGGCGTCGGAGAGATTTTTGGCACGGTCGGTGTGCTTAATCAGAGCAACATCTGTTTCCTGCGCTCATTTCCAGGGGCGATAAAACACTTATTGTCCGAGGCTTTGATGGGGAGAGAAAGAGGGAGAACAGCTCCCATTCAAAAAATGGCCTCAGAAGTACTGTATTCTCTGCCAAATTGTGTTTTACACGTTTCCCGAGGAAGGCCTGTAACAAGGCATGCATATGTTAGCTAGGGATGAACGATTGCAGAAGGAGATGCTTATCGGCTTTGAAGGGAAAACGTGTGGTGTGTGTGTGTGTGTGTGTACTTGCAGGGTCATGTGGTGGGTCTTTGAAAGAAGACAACAGAACATTTCACATTATTGGATCGAAGTTTAACAAGATCAAATTCCACAAAACGTTCCTATTTTAATGTTCAACTTCAGACCATCGCTCATTTTGAAAAGCAAGTCAGAAATACACAACCTTCATAGTCAAACTGTTCCTGTTCCCATTTGTATTATCCATTTTGAACTCTGCATCATTGGGAAGAGCTAGTTAGCAAGAGTTCCACGGTAAAGACTACACCACCCACCCGTTGTATTCGGAGCTTTGGACAAATAACATTTGATTTGATTTGAGACAAATAGGAATAGAGACAAAGAGAAGCAGAGGTTTGACAGTGCAAGAGACGGAGAAGACGGAGAAGATGGAGAAGACGGAGAAGATGGAGGAGATGGAAGAGAAAACGAGACAGAAATGAGAAAGAGCTGCACAGAGAAAGTGAAAAGATAGAGGCAGAAAGAGAGGTATAGGTCATTTGGAAATAATAGGTCTCTAGTCTAATAGTCTAGGTCTCTAAAGCTAGGTCTCTAGTCTAATGGTCTAGGTCTCTAAAGCTAGGTCTCTAGTCTAATGGTCTAGGTCTCTAAAGCTAGGTCTCTAGTCTAATGGTCTAGGTCTCTAAAGCTAGGTCTCTAGTCTTCTAAATAAGCTGGGTATGTCAAAGTCATCTTGAAAGCTGAGGTATTGACCAATGTTTTGGGATGCGGTCTCTCTCTCCTCACCACTACTACCAGCAAATGACATCCACAGCCCAGTGGTCCTCTCAATAACATGGTTTCACCTCAGTAGTTCTTCCCAATGAGGTCCAAGAACAGTCTGATGGATTGTGTTAATTATTACTTTCATTAGGGAGAAGCTAAATTACAGATGGCAGAATAAGACATGCCAATGTTTACACCATTGTTATAATATATCTGGCATTAATGTGGAGCAATGTAGCATAATGTGAAATATTATACCATATTTATTTTCATGACAAGAAATTAAAGGTTTTCTGGCATTTTTCTATAACATCTTGTTCAGATGTTTGACTATTTTGTTTGTGGAAATGGTCTGAAATTCACGTTTCAGACGCAGTAACTTCATATTGAAATCACTTGGACCCACTTATGTTGTCATTCAAACACAGACTGAAAGTAGGCTTGAGATTCAACGTTCCCAGCCCTACCAACCCCGCTTTTCCAACGTTCAGATGAAGTGCTAGCTTCTCAAACTGGCTTGATCCTCCAACCCCTTACTGTCAGAGCCAAGGGTTAGATTGGAACCTTTTGTGATGTTACTCAATTTGAAAGACAGACTTTGCCAGCATGGACAATAGTACACAATAGTACACCACCTCTTCACATTGACATCGCCATGAACCACATCTGCTGTGTAGGGACTCTAGAGTCTAGAGGAGGTCCTTCATTTAGGTCCCCACAATGTCATAATCCATAATCCAAACGCTTCAACTCTAATCTCTGAACCAACAGGAGAGGGAAGTGTTTTTCTGTTTCACAAAGCACTCTATTAAACAGTGCTATTATGAAGAAGGGTGAAATAGTGCTATTATGAAGAAGGGTGAAATAGTGCTATTATGAAGAAGGGTGAAATAGTGCTATTATGAAGAAGGGTGAAATAGTGCTATTATGAAGAAGGGTGAAATAGTGCTATTATGAAGAAGGGTGAAATAGTGCTATTATGAAGAAGGGTGAAATAGTGCTAATATGAAGAAGGGTGAAATAGTGCTATTATGAAGAAGGGTGAAATAGTGCTATTATGAAGAAGGGTGAAATAGTGCTATTATGAAGAAGGGTGAAATAGTGCTATTATGAAGAAGGGTGAAATAGTGCTAATATGAAGAAGGGTGAAATAGTGCTAATATGAATACAGGTGAAATAGTGCTAATATGAATACAGGCGAAATAGTGCTAATATGAAGAAGGGTGAAATAGTGCTAATATGAAGAAGGGTGAAATAGTGCTATTATGAAGAAGGGTGAAATAGTGCTATTATGAAAAAGGGTGAAATAGTGCTATTATGAAAAAGGGTGAAATAGTGCTAATATGAAGAAGGGTGAAATAATGCTAATATGAAGAAGGGTGAAATAGTGCTAATATGAAGAAGGGTGAAATAGTGCTAATATGAATACAGGTGAAATAGTGCTAATATGAATACGGGCGAAATAGTGCTAATATGAAGAAGGGTGAAATAGTGCTAATATGAAGAAGGGTGAAATAGTGCTATTATGAAGAAGGGTGAAATAGTGCTATTATGAAAAAGGGTGAAATAGTGCTAATATGAAGAAGGGTGAAATAGTGCTAATATGAATACGGGTGAAAAGTGCTAATATGAACACGGGTGAAATAGTGCTATTATGAAGAAGGGTGAAATAGTGCTAATATGAATACGGGCGAAATAGTGCTAATATGAAGAAGGGTGAAATAGTGCTAATATGAAGAAGGGTGAAATAGTGCTATTATGAAGAAGGGTGAAATAGTGCTATTATGAAAAAGGGTGAAATAGTGCTAATATGAAGAAGGGTGAAATAGTGCTAATATGAATACGGGTGAAAAGTGCTAATATGAACACGGGTGAAATAGTGCTATTATGAAGAAGGGTGAAATAGTGCTAATATGAATACGGGTGAAATAGTGCTATTATGAAGAAGGGTGAAATAGTGCTAATATGAAGAAGGGTGAAATAGTGCTAATATGAATACGGGTGAAACGTGCTAATATGAATACGGGTGAAATAGTGCTAATATGAATAAGGGTGAAATAGTGCTATTATGAAGAAGGGTGAAATAGTGCTAAAATGAAGAAGGGTGAAATAGTGCTAATATGAAGAAGGGTGAAATAGTGCTATTATGAAGAAGGGTGAAATAGCGATATTATGAAGAAGGGTGAAATAGTGCTAATATGAATATGGGTGAAATAGTGCCAATATGAATACGGGTGAAATAGTGCTAATATGAATAAGGGTGAAATAGTGATATTATGAAGAAGGGTGAAATAGTGATATTATGAAGAAGGTGAAATATCAAAGCTAAGCAGAGTCTAACCCTGTTAGATTTGAAAGTTCTGGTGGGAAAAGTGCTGAGTAGAAACCCTCCCCTCCAGACATCAGAGTTTATTGATCAAGAGGCTTCCAGGACAGTGCTGCTGACCTTGTGGAGACTCGCCAAGCTTTTACCTCTGATGGACAACAGAGAACAGTCTTGTTGAGAAACAGAAAAACAACCAATGAAACGTGACAGAAAGACAGAGCTTGTGTTAATTTAGTTCGGTATTTAGTTCGGAGTTTAACGTTTGTCTTTGTGTTGCATTCGTTTGACAGACACAGGAGACAGTAACTATCACAGACTAAGATCCAACAACATGAAAAAGCACTTATGGGAGTTCCTCCTCCTCTAGCAGCAACCCGGTCCAGAGGCACAGTTTTCCAGGACTCGCCACAGTCATATTGGAAAATGAACGGAAGACGATGGAGGACCTAGGAACTAAACAAGCAAGGAAATATAGAACTCTGAAACGGAATGACAAAGCTACTGAAACTGGAACTTCAGCAAAATAAACCCAGTGAAGATGGAAGGATGAGATATTTCACTAGCATGAAGCTCCCTTTCTCCTTGAGAGAAAGAGAAAGAGACCCATGAAAATAAAAGGAACAAAAAACAGATATATAAGAAATCTAAACTATTAAACATTTTCTTGTGTATGTTTTTTTCCATCCAATAACTTCTGAATATGTCCCCTCTAAATGGGAGGTTGCTCCCGCCCTCCCTCCCTCCCTCCCTCCCTCCCTCCCTCCCTCCCTCCCTCCCTCCCTCCCTCCCTCCCTCCCTCCCTCCCTCCCTCCTCTCCATCCCCTCCCCTCCTCCTCTCCCTGCCTCCCTCCCCTCCTCCTCTCCCTCCCTCCCTCCCTCTCCTCCTCTCCTCTCTTCCCTCCCCTCCTCCTTTCCTTCCTCTCCTCCCTCCCATCCCCTCCTCCTCTCCTCCTGAAAACTCCACTAATCTTGCTGCATTCTTTTATTATGACACTCACTTTCAACTCCTTTAATTGGGGACTGACAGGCCTGCAGCCAACTTCTGGAAGGGAGGGGTGAAGGGAGGGGTCGGAGGAGTAGTGGGTCAGGAGTAGAGGGTCGGGGAGGGGAATGGGAGATGCAACAAAACTTGTGTTTACGTATTCTGTGTTCGTCACCTCGTAAAACATGTCAGTTTTTAAACATGTCATCGTCCACATCTGTCTGAGAGCTGGAGGGAGAATTAGGATAACATAGACCCACAATTCACTGCTTATATAATCCTGGCTGCAGTTGATCCAAGATGGACTCCACTTGGCAATAACAGCCATGGACATATGCCTATAACAAAGCAACCATAGACCTCGACAAGGGAAACACAACACTGGATACTCATTAAGTCTTGCTGCCCAATGGCTTCACACAGAGTGACCACAAGTGACCAAACACAAAAGTGGTGAATAAGTTGTCCTTCAAATCAAATCAAATCAAGCACACCTGCTTTGTGTCTAAAAAATGGACACTACCTCCAGTGCTATTATCCCCAGTGATTGCTTGTGTGTATGCTGGTGGAGGTTTATCACTGTGTCCGGGACCAGATTAATCTTACCTCCAGGCCCGTGGGTCTATTCAGCCAGCTGGTCGGCCGTTAGTCTAGTCCCAGATGATGGTGGTCAGCCACTCGACCACTCAGCCCCTTATCCCTCTGCCGCAGAGCTGGCCCCACCTGATATCCTGACCTCTGACCCCTGTGGTAATCTCCACAACAAAACACTTTCCCCTAACACTGCTGTCTGTCTGTCTGTCTGTCCAGCACATTGGCCTGCCTCTTCAGCACATAACTGGAAGGTGGGGGGGAGGTATGGGTGGGATGGTGGTGGTGGGATGATTTTTAATGATTTCGGGATTGTGTGTGTTTGTGTACGTTTGTGTGTATGTGTGTGTGTGTGTGTGTGCGTATTTGTAGGTTCAGGGTGCATTTGGGTGAGATCCCTGCAGGCCATCCACAGGTTAATCAAGTCACTCCAGCCTCTCCTCCACTCCTCCCTCTCCTCCAATTCCCCTGAACTATCTCCTGAGGCTCAATTAGTTAGAACGGAACCTTGTTATCACAGAGAAAACAGTGCAGAAATACCCCTGATAACAGCATGAGAGAGGGTGGGTTCAGAGAGAAAGTTATGGTTAGATTCTTTCTACCATCGATTGACCCTACACTTTCAACGCATTTTCACAAATTATCACCAAATAAAAACAAATTAACTATTGGAAATTTGTGACAGGCACTCAAAATGTTTTTTAAATAATCTTAATTAATGATGAAATTATGAAAAATATGAGTAACATTCCACTCAAAGAGGCCGAAGAGGATGTTTTTGGTCACAGACTGCTGGAATGGGCAACGTAACCTACTGCCTTCATCTGTGATTGAAATGCACTTGAAATGCACTAAAACATTTTTCATGCATCTGTCACGAATTTCGCATAAGTCATTTGTGTCTATTTCACGATAGTGGGTTGGCACTTTCTATTGTTGTTTTGAACTTGTAACGAGTTAGGAATAGTAAGGAAGGGAGTGGTTTGTGACACACATGAGCAGCCGCTCTACCGATATATCAGCTTATGCCACAATTCCACCTTCGACACCGCCAAAACATCTGCTATGCAGACGACAGCCAACGCGGGTTAATGCTGGATCTGATTGACTCGAGGCGCGTAGACACTATACAAGAAGATGATCGAGGTAGAAAAGTGACGACAGAGAGAGCTGGGCTGAGAGAGATTCAATACAAACATGTCACTTATTCCAACCCACTATTTCACTCTGAGGAGAACTGAAAGAAGTTCAAACAAAAATAGAAGGATAGAGTGAAATAGAAGGCGCCTCGCGACACACTGACCATCCATCATCGAGTGGTTTGAAACTGACGGTGAAAGAAAGGAATATAGATTGACTGAGACACACAAGACTAGTAATACCACTGAGAGTCTGGCTCTGCTTTTCTGTTCAACAAGGCTCAGACCTGGAACAGTGACAACAATAAGATTCTTATCGGCCTAACATCTGGGCATATCCCTGCTCAAACACCCGTTCTTAATTCCTCCACTTTCAGCGGCTTGGAGAATGGAATTAAAACAGGGCCTTCGTCAGGGGAGTGTGGGCTGACATGAGAATCGTCTGTGGTTGAAGCTCTGCTAGATATGGACACCTTGCATGTCATGCTTCCTTCTGTGTGTGTACAGGGGTGTATGTGTGTGTATGACAGTTTGTGTATGAGCGTGTGCATGTGTGTTGGTGTGTGTGTGTGTTGGTGTGGGTGTATTGGTGTGTGTCTGTGTTGGTGTGTGTGTGTGTTTGTGTTTGTGTGTTGGTGTGTGTGTGTGTGTGTGTGTGTGTGTTGGTGTGGGTGTATTGGTGTGTGTCTGTGTTGGTGTGTGTCTGTGTTGGTGTGTGTGTGTTTGTGTTTGTGTGTTGGTGTGTGTCTGTGTTGGTGTGTGTGTGTGTTTGTGTTTGTGTGTTGGTGTGTGTGTGTGTGTGTGTGTGTGTGTTGGTGTGGGTGTATTGGTGTGTGTCTGTGTTGGTGTGTGTCTGTGTTGGTGTGTGTGTGTTTGTGTTTGTGTGTTGGTGTGTGTGTGTGTTGGTGTGGGTGTATTGGTGTGTGTCTGTGTTGGTGTGTGTGTTAGTGTGTTTGTGTTTGTGTGTTGGTGTGTGTGTGTGTTGGTGTGTGTGTATTGGTGTGTGTCTGTGTTGGTGTGTGTTTGTGTGTCTGTGTTAGTGTGTTGGTGTGGGTGTGTTGGTGTGTGTGTGTGTGTTGGTGTGTGTGTGTTGGTGTGTGTGTGTGTTGGTGTGTGTGTATTGGTGTGTGTCTGTGTTGGTGTGTGTTTGTGTGTTTGTGTTTGTGTGTTGGTGTGGGTGTGTTGGTGTGTTTGAGTGTTTGTGTTTGTGTGTTGGTGTGGTTGTGTTGGTGTGGGTGTGTTGGTGTGTGTGTGTTGGTGTGTGTGTGTTGGTGTGGGTGTGTTGGTGTGTGTGTGTGTGTTGGTGTGTGTGTGTTTGTGTGTGTGTTGGTGTGGGTGTGTTGGTGTGGGTGTGTTGGTGTGTTTGTGTTTGTGTGCCCTATATGTGTAACGTCCACTCCAGCACCCCCTCTCCGGCACTCGACATCGCCGGTCTACTAACCACCGGTCTTGGCAACCCACCCTTACGTACACCTGCGCCTCATTAGGCACACCTGGACTTCATCACCTCTCTGATTACTTCCCCTTTATATAGTACTCCGTTGTTATCACCCACCAGGCAATAGTGTTTATGTTTCCATGTTTAGACGCTTTTCTTGTTTTGTATTCTATGTTTTACATCATTAAACTCACTAACTGCACGTGCTTCCTGACTCCCTGCATCTACGTCACCATATGTGTGAGTTGATGTGTGTTAAATAAAAAGTTCTTCCCCTTAATTCAACCATATCCCCTAACATACCTCCACACCCTCAGTCTGGCCATCTCTACCCCGACTCAGAGTGGGGGAGTCTGGGGTAGAGTTAGAGCTAGGCTGGGCCTGTCACCCATACCTAACCCCGTCCACTGGTTGTCTCCCCCTGTACTGGCTGGCTGAATGATTGATATTAGCCCTGCTAACCCAGTCCACTGGTCCAACAACAACACCAGGCCCAGAACCAGGCCAACAGGCCGCAGTGTTGAGAGGCCTTCCTTTGGCCCTAGAGACAAGGCAAGAATGTGTCTGTGTGTATTAGTATGAGAGTGTGGGTTTGTGTGAGAAAGTGTGGGTTCGTTTGTGAAAGTAGGAGAAAGTGTGGGTTCGTGTGTGTAACTGAGAGTGTTTGCATGTTTGTGTGTATTAGTATGACAGTGTGGGTTTGTGTAAGGTTTAGCACGTATGCATGTGTAGGTTTGTG
>NC_048588.1:27510981-27520981 GCF_013265735.2 Oncorhynchus mykiss
CACATCTCACAATGAGAAACATTTATTCTATAGTTACCCCCACAACACATCTCACAATAAGAAACATTTATTCTATAGTTACCCCCACAACACATCTCACAATGAGAAAAATGTATTCTACACAGTTACCCCCACAACACATCTCACAATAAGAAACATTTCACATTCGTGGAGACAGACAGAGACGACACCAAATTCCATTCTCTCACCCCTTTATTCATAGTTATGGGTTTCTGTTAGGACTTAAGCAGAGGTGCTTCAGTGACAGATGTTATGGTACAGCAAGCCCTTCTGCTCCAGACAGTGAGCCTGGAGAAACAGAGGTGCTTCAGTGACAGACGTTATGGTACAGCAAGCCCTTCTGCTCCAGACAGTGAGCCTGGAGAAACAGAGGTGCTTCAGTGACAGACGTTATGGTACAGCAAGCCCTTCTGCTCCAGACAGTGAGCCTGGAGAAACAGAGGTGCTTCAGTGACAGACGTTATGGTACAGCAAGCCCTGCTGCTACAGACAGTGAGCCTGGTGAAACAGAGGTGCTTCAGTGACAGACGTTATGGTACAGCAAGCCCTGCTGCTACAGACAGTGAGCCTGGTGAAACAGAGGTGCTTCAGTGACAGACCTTATGGTACAGCAAGCCCTTCTGCTCCAGACAGTGAGCCTGGTGAAACAGAGGTGCTTCAGTGACAGACATTATGGTACAGCAAGCCCTGCTGCTCCAGACAGTGAGCCTGGAGAAACAGAGGTGCTTCAGTTACAGACGTTATGGTACAGCAAGCCCTGCTGCTCCAGACAGTGAGCCTGGAGAAACAGAGGTGCTTCAGTTACAGACGTTATGGTACAGCAAGCCCTGCTGCTCCAGACAGTGAGCCTGGAGAAACAGAGGTGCTTCAGTGACAGACGTTATGGTACAGCAAGCCCTGCTGCTCCAGACAGTGAGCCTGGTGAAACAGAGGTGCTTCAGTGACAGACGTTATGGTACAGCAAGCCCTGCTGCTCCAGACAGTGAGCCTGGAAAAACAGAGGTGCTTCAGTGACAGACGTTATGGTACAGCAAGCCCTGCTGCTCCAGACAGTGAGCCTGGTGAAACAGAGGTGGGAACTCTGATTGTGGGAGATACAGTTGAAGTCAGAAGTTTACATACACCTCAGCCAAATACATTTAAATTCTATTTTTCACAATTCCTGACATTTAATCCAAGTACAAATTCCCTGTCTTAGTTCAGTTAGAATCACCACTTTATTTTAAGAATGTGAAATGTAAGAAAAAGAATAACAATTTATTTCAGCTTTAATTTAATTCATCACATTCCCGGGGGGGTCAGAAGTTTACATACACTCAAATAGTATTTGGTAGCATTGCCTTTAAATTGTTTAACTTGGGTCAAATATTTTGGGGAGCCTTCCACAAGCTTCCCACAATAAATTGGGTGAATTTTGGCCCATTCCTCATGACAGAGCTGGTGTAACTGTGTCAGGTTTGTAGGCCTCCTTGCTCGCACATGCTTTTTCAGTTCTGCGCACAAATTTTCTATGGGATTGAGGACAGGGCTTTGTGATGGCCACTCCAATACCTTGACTTTGTTGTCCTTAAGCCATTTGGCCACAACTTTGAAAGCATGCTTGAGGTCATGGTCCGTTTGGAAGACCCATTTGCGACCAAGCTTTAACTTCCTGACTGATGTCTTGAGATGTGTCTTCAATATATCCACGTCATTTTTCTGCCTCATGATGCCATCTATTTTGTGAAGTGCACCAGTCCCTTCTGCAGCAAAGCACCCCCACAACATGATGCTGTCACCCCCGTGCTTCACGGTTGGGATGGTGTTCTTCGGCTTGCAAGCCTCCCCCTTTTTCCTCCAAACATAACCGATGGTCATTATGGCCAAACAGTTCTATTTTAGTTTCTTAGTGTTAACTTAGTGTATGTAAACTTCTGACCCACTGGAATTGTGATACAGTGAATTATATGTGAAATAATCTGTAAACAATTGTTGGAAAAATGACTTGTGTCATGCACAAAGTAGATGTCCTAACCGACTTAACAAGAATTTTGTGGAGTGGTTGAAAAACGAGTTTTAATGACTCCAACCTAAGTGTATGTAAACTTTCGACTTCAACTGTATCATTTACGTCAGCCAAAGTTAATACCTATCGATTTACGTCCTTACTCTGCACAGCGCCACAATGGTCTCTCATGCATTATTCATGCAGCCCATAAAAATAACATAAATATACACAGAGAACAGACCTTCATCAACGTATCACAGCGCTCAGCACTTATGGTCTACTACAGTGCTGCTAGGGGAGGAGGAAAAGGGACATCAAATAGATACAAATAAGGGGTGAGAAAGAGAGGAAGCCAGTTTGTGTGTGTATGTGTGTGTGTGTTTGTTTGTGTGGGTGCGTGCGTGGCTTGCGTGTGTGTATGTGTGTTTGTTTGTGTGGGTGCGTGCGTGGCTTGCGTGGCTTGCGTGTGTGTGCGAGTGTTTGTGTTCCACCCGGTTATGTAACCCTGCACCTTAAAGGCTGCTTCCCTGTATACATAGACTTGAAATCACTGGCCACTTTAATAATGGAACACTAGTCACTTTATAATGTTTACATATCTTTGCTTTACTCATCTCATATGTATATGTAAAAACTATTTTCTATTCTACTGTATTTTAGTCTATGCCACTCCAACATTACTCATCTTAATATTTATATATTCCTTAATTCCATTCATTTACTTTTAGATTGGTGTGTAGTGCTGTGAATTGTTAGACAATACTGCACTGTTGGAGCTAGAAACACAAGTATTTCGCTACACCCACAATAACATCTGCTAAACATGTGTATGTGTCCAATTCAATTTGATTTGATTTGATTTGAGCGTGCAAGGGGGAACCATTTTTCAAACTGAAGAATGCAGACTGCTTTTTGTTTGGAGTTTACTACCCCAGAAAGTCAACTGATACTGCACCCCTCTACACCCCTCCTCTCTGACCAGAGCTGTGTACACTCCTCTACATCCCTCCTCTCTGACCAGAGCTGTGTGCACCCCTCTACACCCCTCCTCTCTGACCAGAGCTGTGTACACTCCTCTACACCCCTCCTCTCTGACGGACCAGAGCTGTGTACACTCCTCTACACCCCTCCTCTCTGACCAGAGCTGTGTGTACTCCTCTACATCCCTCCTCTCTGACCAGAGCTGTGTACACCCCTCTACACCCCTCCTCTCTGACGGCCCAGAGCTGTGTACACTCCTCTACACCCCTCCTCTCTGACCAGAGCTGTGTGCACCCCTCTACATCCCTCCTCTCTGACCAGAGCTGTGTACACCCCTCTACACCCCTCCTCTCTGACCAGAGCTGTGTACACCCCTCTACACCCCTCCTCTCTGACGGACCAGAGCTGTGTACACTCCTCTACACCCCTCCTCTCTGACCAGAGCTGTGTACACCCCTCTACACCCCTCCTCTCTGACCAGAGCTGTGTGCACCCCTCTACATCCCTCCTCTCTGACCAGAGCTGTGTACACCCCTCTACACCCCTCCTCTCTGACGGCCCAGAGCTGTGTACACTCCTCTACACCCCTCCTCTCTGACCAGAGCTGTGTGTACTCCTCTACACCCCTCCTCTCTGACCAGAGCTGTGTGCACCCCTCTACATCCCTCCTCTCTGACCAGAGCTGTGTACACCCCTCTACACCCCTCCTCTCTGACGGCCCAGAGCTGTGTACACTCCTCTACACCCCTCCTCTCTGACCAGAGCTGTGTGTACTCCTCTACACCCCTCCTCTCTGACCAGAGCTGTGTACACTCCTCTACACCCCTCCTCTCTGACCAGAGCTGTGTGCACTCCTCTACACCCCTCCTCTCTGATGGCCCAGAGCTGTGTACACTCCTCTACACCCCTCTTCTCTGATGACCCAGAGGATTTATGTTCCTGTCTAACCCCAGAAAGCAGCAACTTGCCTTTAATTCCTCCTCCCTCTGTTCTCTCTCTTTACGACCAGGGGAGGGAAAGGGTGCCTGAGTTATGGGCTTTTTTTGGGAACCAAAAAAATATAACAAATGTTATATTTTCGGCCACCATGTCAAGGAGGATGTGTAGGGAACATGAGGGTGTGCTTAGAGGAATGTGAGGATGTGTTTAGGGGAATGTGAGGGGGATGTGAAGGTGTGCTTAGGGGAATGTGAGGGGAATGTGAGGGTGTGCTTAGGGGAATGTGAGGTGAACGTGAGGGGAACGTGAGGGTGTGCTTAGGGACATGGTTGTTAAAAAGAAAGTTTAGAAGGAAGAGTGGAGGAGAAGAGTGTGTAGAGAGATTCATTAATTTGTGAGTATTGATCCTACAGAGCTCACTACCTCAACATAGTTCTGGATTCAACACAGAACTCACTACCTCAACATAGTTCTGGATTCAACACAGAACTCACTACCTCAACATAGTTCTGGATTAAACACAGAGCCCACTACCTCAACATAGTTCTGGATTAAACACAGAGCCCACCACCTCAACATAGTTCTGGATTAAACACAGAGCCC
Organism: Oncorhynchus mykiss; assembly: GCF_013265735.2. Lineage (NCBI taxonomy): Eukaryota > Metazoa > Chordata > Actinopteri > Salmoniformes > Salmonidae > Oncorhynchus > Oncorhynchus mykiss. The sequence continues at coordinate 27,515,513 of NC_048588.1, forward strand.
ACTACCTCAACATAGTTCTGGATTCAACACAGAGCCCACCACCTCAACATAGTTCTGGATTAAACACAGAGCCCACTACCTAAACATAGTTCTGGATTAAACACAGAGCCCACCACCTCAACATAGTTCTGGATTAAACACAGAGCCCACTACCTCAACATAGTTCTGGATTCAACACAGAGCCCACCACCTCAACATAGTTCTGGATTCAACACAGCCCACCACCTCAACATAGTTCTGGATTAAACACAGAGCCCACTACCTAAACATAGTTCTGGATTAAACACAGAGCCCACCACCTCAACATAGTTCTGGATTAAACACAGAGCCCACTACCTCAACATAGTTCTGGATTAAACACAGAGCCCACCACCTCAACATAGTTCTGGATTCAACACAGAACTCACTACCTCAACATAGTTCTGGATTCAACACAGAACTCACCACCTCAATATAGTTCTGGATTCAACACAGAACTCACTACCTCAACATAGTTCTGGATTCAACACAGAACTCACTACCTCAACATAGTTCTGGATTCGACACAGAACTCACTACCTCAACATAGTTCTGGATTAAACACAGAGCCCACCACCTCAACATAGTTCTGGATTCAACACAGAACTCACTACCTCAACATAGTTCTGGATTCAACACAGAACTCACTACCTCAACATAGTTCTGGATTCAACACAGAACTCACTACCTCAACATAGTTCTGGATTCAACACAGAACTCACTACCTCAACATAGTTCTGGATTCAACACAGAACTCACTACCTCAACATAGTTCTGGATTCAACACAGAACTCACTACCTCAACATAGTTCTGGATTCAACACAGAACTCACTACCTCAACATAGTTCTGGATTCAACACAGAACTCACTACCTCAACATAGTTCTGGATTCAACACAGAACTCACCACCTCAATATAGTTCTGGATTCAACACAGAACTCACTACCTCAATATAGTTCTGGATTCAACACAGAACTCACTACCTCAACATAGTTCTGGATTCAACACAGAACTCACTACCTCAACATAGTTCTGGATTAAACACAGAGCCCACCACCTCAACATAGTTCTGGATTAAACACAGAGCCCACCACCTCAACACAGTTCTGAATTAAAACATATATTTAACATTCTTCTGGCTAGATCAAATGGGCTGGGGGAGAGTAAAGTACATGCAGGCCAATAAAAAAAGGGCAAGATGGCCACCCTGTCTCTGCCTACAAAAACACTGTAAAGTGTAAAAACCCAAACAAATGGTTTAGAGGGAAGTGTTAAATCAATTCAATGTTACACATACCAAGCCATTCACCATTAGGGGAGGTGTTGCACTTTGCCCTTTACTAAATCTACATGCTGCAATGTCAGCACCTCTGCTCAGTCAGGCTCTCATGATCTATCTCCCTCCCTGAGTCCCATCGCTCTCCTGGTGGTGCAGAACAGAACAGAGCCCACTGTTCATCCCACCGCCTCCCTCCCTTCTCCTCCTCTCCTCCTCTCCTCCTCTCCGTCCACATAAACCCAAACGACGGCTGACCTTGAACGGAAAACTATTAGAGGGAAAAAAGGAGGAAAGGAGACGAGAGAAAAGGAGCAGAAAGAAAGGCCTTTTTCATAATGACAGGGTGCTTAATGAAAAAGCCGTTAGGCTCGTATATCTCCTGCCGTCCATCCTGTATCTCCAAGGTTCACCTCCCCCCCGCCGAGTCGCTGGCCTTGACTGCAGCAGCACAGCCCGGCACATCAATCCAATCACAATGCGGGAAGAATAGAACATCCGTGCTTCGCAGTACGCTCTACAGTACGGTACAAATCAAATCACATTTTATTTGTCATCGTGAAATGCTTACTTACAAGTCGTTAACCAACAATGCAGTTCAAGAAATAGAGTTAAGAAAATACTAACAAAATAAACTAAAGTTTAAAAAAAAGAGTAAAAAAAAGTGAAAAGGCAATTACAAAATAATAACGAGGCTACGTACAGGGGTACCGGTACCATGTCAACGTGCGGGGGTACAGGTTGGTCGAAGTCATTTGGAAATTTACTATGCATAGATAATAAACTGCGAGTAGCAGCAGTGTAAAAAGAAGGGGGGGGGGGGGGGTAGCAGAGAGAACAGTCTATGGCTTGGGAAACTGGGGTCTTTGAAATTCTTTGGGCCTTTCTCTGACACTGCCTAGTATATACAGTTGAAATTGGAAGTTTACACACTCTTAGGTTAGAGTCATTAAAACTCATTTTAAACCACTCCACAAATTTCTTGTTGACAAACTATAGTTTTGGCAAGTCTGTTAGGACATCTACATCTAAGTCTGTTGGCAGGTCTGTTAGGACATCTACATCTAAGTCTGTTGGCAGGTCTGTTAGGACATCTACATCTAAGTCTGTTGGCAGGTCTGTTAGGACATCTACATCTAAGTCTGTTGGCAAGTCTGTTAGGACATCTACATCTAAGTATGTTGGCAGGTCTGTTAGGACATCTACATCTAAGTCTGTTGGCAAGTCTGTTAAGACATCTACATCTAAGTATGTTGGCAGGTCTGTTAGGACATCTTTCCAACAAATGTTTACAGACAGATTATTTCACTTAGAATTCACTGTATCACAATTCCAATGGGTCAGAAGTTTACATACACTAAATTGACTGTGCATTTAAACAGCTTGGATAATTCCAGATGATGTCGTGGCTTTTGAAAGCTTCTGATAGGCTAATTGGCATAATTTGAGTCAATTGGAGGTGTACCTGTGGATGTATTTCAAGGCCTACCTTCAAACTCAGTGCCTCTTTGCTTGACATCATGGGAAAATCTAAAGAAATCAGCCAAGACTTCAGAAATTTTTTTTTAGACCTCCACAAGTCTGGTTCATCCTTGGGAGCAATTTCCAAACGCCTGAAGGTACCAGGTTCATCTGTACAAACAATAGTATGCAAGTATAAACACCATGGGACCATGCAGCTGTCATACCACTCAGGAAGGAGACACGTTCTGTCTCCTAGAGATGAACGTAGTTTGGTGCGAAAAGTGCAAATCAATTCCAGAACAATAGCAAAGCACCTGTAGGAAACAGGTACAAAAGTATTTATATCCACAATAAAACGAGTCCTTTAATGATATATCCTGAAAGGCCACTCAGCAAGGAAGAAGCCACTGCTCCAAAACCGCCAAAAAAAGCCAGACTACGTTTTGCAACTGCACATGGGGACAAAGATCGTACTTTTTGGAGAAATGTCCTCTGGTCTGATGAAACTAAAATAGAACTGTTTGGCCATAATGATCATAGTTATGTTTGGAGGAAAAAGGGGGATGCTTGCAAAGCCCTGACCTTAATTGGGGCGGCAGGGTAGCCTAGTGGTTAGAGCGTTGGGCTAGTAACCGGAAGGTTGTGAGTTCAAACCCCCGAGCTGACAAGGTACAAATCTGTCGTTCTGCCTCTGAACAGGCAGTTAACCCACTGTTCCCAGGCCGTCATTGAAAATAAGAATTTGTTCTTAACTGACTTGCCTGGTTAAATAAAGGTAAAAAAAAAATCCCGTAGAAAATGTGTGGGCAGAACTAAAAAAGCTTGTGCGAGCAAGGAGGCCGACAAACCTGACTCAGTTACACCAGCTCTGTCAGAGGAATCGACCAGAATTCACCCAACTTATTGTGGGAATCTTGTGGAAGGCTACCCACAACATTTGACCCAAGCTAAACAATTTAAAGGCAATAATACCAAATACTAATTGAGTATATGTCAACTTCTGACCCACTGGGAATGTGATGAAAGAAATCAATGCTGAAATAAATCATTCCCTCTACTATTATTCTGACATTTCACATTCTTAAAATAAATTGGTGATCCTAACTGACTTGGCATTTTTTCTAGGATTAAATGTCAGGAATTGTGAATGACTGAGTTTAAATGTATTTGGCAGAGGTGTAATAAACTTCCGACTTCAGCTGTAGGTTCTGGACGGCAGGAAGCTTGGCCCCAGTGATGTACTGGGCCATACGCACCTCCCTCTGTAGTGCCTTACTGTTAGATGCCGAGCAGTTGCCATACCAGGCGGTGATGCTCTCGATGGTGCAGCTGTAGAACTTTTTGAGGATCTGGGGACCCATGACAAATATTTTCTGTCTCCTGAAGGAGAAAAGGTGTTGTTGTGTCCTCTTCACAATTGTCTTGGTGTGTTTGGACCATGATAGTTTGTTGGTGATGTGGACACTAAGGAACTTGAAAGTCTCGACACACTCCACTTCAGACCTGTCGATGTTATTGGGGGCCTGTTTAAATCAAATTGGCACTACTTTTCCCATAGTCCACAATCAGCTCCATTGTCTTGCTCACATTGAAGGAGAGGTTGTTGTCCTGGCACCACACTTCCAGGTCTCTGACCTCCTGCCTATAGGCTGTCTCAGTTATCATTGATTAGGCCTATCACTGTTGTGTCATCAGCAAACTTAATGATGGTGTTGGAGTCGTGCTTGGCCACGCAGTCGTGGGTGAACAGGGAGTACATGAGGGGACTAAGCACGCACCCCTGAGAGGTCCCAATGTTGAGGATCAGCGTGGCAGATGTGTTGTTGCCTCCCCTTACCACCTGGGGGTGGCCTGTCAGGAAGTCCAGGATCCAGTTGCAGAGGGAGGTGTTTAGTTCCAGGGTCCTTAGCTTAGTGATGAGTTTTGTGGGCACTATGGCATTGAACGCTGAGCTGTTGTCAATGAACATCATTCTCACGTATTTGTTCCTTTATTCCAGGTGGGAAAGGACAGCGTGGAGTGTGATTGAGATTGTGTTATCTGTGGATCTGTTGGGGACATGATGGTGTTGATGTGAGCCATGACCAACCTTTCAAAGCACTTCATGGCTACCGACATGAGTGCTACAGGCCGGTAATCATTTAGGTAGGTTACCTTCGCTTTCTCGGGCACAGGAACTATGGTGGTCTGTTTGAAAAATGTGGGTATTACAGACTCTGCCATGGAGAGGTTGATAATATCAGTAAAGACACTTGCCAGTTGGTCCACTGTCACGACTTCCGCCGAAGTCGGTGCATCTCCTTGTTCGGGCGGTGCTCGGCTACTAGCCATCGCCGATCCACTTTTCTTTTTCCTTTGGTTTTGTCCATTTCACAATTATTTGTTCCTGAATTTAAACCCTCTGTTTCCCCCATGGTGTTGTACAGGATTATTCATGTTAAGTTAGGTTTATTTTGATGGCTGTTTTTTTGACGGGTGCTGTGTTCACCCGTGCGTTATCTTTACCGTCTTGTTTTGGTCAAGTGTAATTGTTACCTTGTGCCTTGTTGAGTAAAGTACGTTGCTCACTCATTCTGCTCTCCTGCGCCTGACTTCATGCACCAGCTACACTCACCTTTTGACATCCGCACATGCTTTGAGTACACATCCTGGCAATCTGCCTGGCCCCACGGCTTTGTGAATGTTGACCTGTTTAAATGTCTTGCTCACA